>NC_088220.1:4996197-5103697 GCF_036934945.1 Oncorhynchus masou masou
TCCACAGACGATGCAATCTCAACCACATTGCACACTGCCCTAACCCATCTGGACAAGAGGAATACCTATGTGAGAATGCTGTTCATCGACTACAGCTCGGCTTTCAACACCATAGTACCCTCCAAGCTCGTCATCAAGCTCGAGACCCTGGGTCTCGACCCCGCCCTGTGCAAGTGGGTACTGGACGTCCTGACGGGCCGCCCCCAGGTGGTGAGGGTAGGGAACAACATCTCCTCCCCGCTGATCCTCAACACTGGGGCCCCACAAGGGTGCGTTCTGAGCCCTCTCCTGTACTCCCTGTTCACCCACGACTGCGTGGCCAAGCACGCTTCCAACTCAATCATCAAGTTTGCGGACGACACAACAGTGGTAGGCTTGATTACCAACAACGACGAGATGGCCTACAGGGAGGAGGTGAGGGCCCTCGGAGTGTGGTGTCAGGAAAATAACCTCACACTCAACGTCAACAAAAGTAAGGAGATGATTGTGGACTTCAGGAAACAGCAGAGGGAACACCCCCCTATCCACATCGATGGAACAGTAGTCGAGAGGGTAGCAAGTTTTAAGTTCCTCGGCATACACATCACAGACAAACTGAATTGGTCCACTCACACAGACAGCAGCGCCTCTTCAACCTCAGGAGGCTGAAGAAATGCGGCTTGTCACCAAAACCACTCACAAACTTCTACAGATGCAAAATCGAGAGCATCCTGGCGGGATGTATCACCGCCTGGTACGGCAACTGCACTGCCCTCAACCGTAAGGCTCTCCAGAGGGTAGTGAAGTCTGCACAACGCATCACCGGGGGCAAACTACCTGCCCTCCAGGACACCTACACCACCCGATGTTACAGGAAGGCCATAAAGATCATCAAGGACATCAACCACCCGAGCCACTGCCTGTTCACCCCGCTATCATCCAGAAGGCGAGGTCAGTAAAGGTGCATCAAAGCTGGGACCGAGAGACTGAAAAACAGCTTCTATCTCAAGGCCATCAGAATGTTAAACAGCCACCACTAACATTGAGTGGCTGCTGCCAACACACTGACACTGACTCAACTCCAGCCACTTTAATAATGGGAATTGATGGGAAATGACGTAAATATATCACTAGCCACTTTAAACAATGCTACCTTATATAATGTTACTTACCCTACATTATTCATCTCATATGCATACGTATATACTGCACTCTATATCATCGACTGCATCCTTATGTAATACATGTATCACTAGCCACTTTAACTATGCCACTTTGTTTACATACTCATCTCATATGTATATACTGTACTCGATACCATCTACTGTATCTTGCCTATGCTGCTCTGTACCATCACTCATTCATATATCCTTATGTACATATTCTTTATCCCTTTACACTGTGTATAAGACAGTAGTTTAGGAATTGTTAGTTAGATTACTTGTTGGTTATTACTGCATTGTCGGAACTAGAAGCACAAGCATTTCGCTACACTCACATTAACATCTGCTAACCATGTATATGTGACAAATAAAATTTGATTTGATTTGATTTGATTGGTTGCAATAGTAATTCTGCTCAGTACGAGAGGAACCACAGTTTCAGACATTTGGTGTATGTGCTTGGCTGAGGAGCCAAAGGTGCGAAGCTACCATCTGTGGGATTATGATTGAACGCCTCTAAGTCAGAATCCCCCCTAAACGTAATGATACCGTAGCTTCGGTTGGACCGAGATAGCCTGCCTCTTTTGACTGGTGAGTAGAGCCATTCGTGACAGGGTCGGGGTGCGGCCGAATGAGTTGCCGCCCCTTTCCTGATGCGCACCGCATGTTTGTGGAGAACCTGGTGCTAAACCACTCGTAGACGACCTGTTTCTAGTAGCAGAGCATCTCACTTGCTGCGATCTATTGAAAGTCAGCCCTCGATCCAAGCTTTTGTCGGGACGGAAGGCGTCTTCCTCCACCTCCCCTCTTCAATACAAATGGGTTACCAGGTGCACATAGAAGCGCCAGGAGTCAGAGTCCAGAGGCCCAGAGAGAGAGTGTGCAATCGAACTTAGGAAGGTGGGTACCCGGCTGAAAATTACCACCGGCACTTGGTAACCCAAAGGCCCAAAGAGAGAGTGGGCAATCGGACTAAGGAAGGTGGGTACCAGGCTGAAAAGTACCACCGGCACCTGGTAACCCAAAGGCCCAAAGAGGGAGTGGGCAACCCAGAGTCCAGAAGCTCAAAGAGAGAGTGGGCAATCGGATTAAGGAAGGTGGGTACACAGCTGAAAAGTCCCACCGGCACCTAGCTAGCTAGCTAGCTATCTAACGTTACATGCCTAAACAATATACTCCACTATGCAAGTAACCATTTCGCTGTACCGTTACCACCTTATGTATCCTGTGCATGTGACGAATACACTTTGATTTATTTGATATAGCATGTGTTTACCAGAGACGGTAGTGTCAAGAACAACATGCACCAAAATCTGCACCAAAATCGTATTAGCGTGCGACTCTCTTAGGTCAGCAAGGCAGTGTCCAAGATCTAAAATTCTACGGTAAGAATGTTGTGCTTTTACTTTATCACACTCACAACTGTAAGCTATTGTCTGTTATTAGCTCATTGTGAGTTGTGATATGGTCATTATTTGAACTGGCTAACCAGCTAACTTAATGTTAGCTAGCTAACAAGCTAGAAACGATCCTAAACATCGTTTAGAAAGTTGCTTTTAGTTGCCTGGTTTGCTAGATTGTGAGAAACTAAATTCATGTTTAAACTGATGGGTTTATTGGTGTTAAAATACACCAGTCATGCTCTTTTGGACCATCAGGCTGCTGATGAAAGCGTGACATTTTTGTGTTTTTACTTTTTCATAACAACAACAACAAGTTTGATGCTGGACATCAATAGAATGTACATGATGTCACTGCGACAACTGTCGATAGACGTAATATAAACCAGCCTTTATTTAGTCTTAATCGTTGGTTGTTTAGTACACTACCATATTCACTCTGTTTAGCACATGGCCTCACATGTGAATCCTTAAAGAGATAGGTTGGGCTAAGGCTTAAGATGGTGTGAACGCTGCTGAATGGGTGGAGACAAAGAAAAGCTCTTCAGTATATACATTTTCAACTGTATTGTGTAATGTACAATTTTCTAGTCTCTACTTTTGTCCAATGTAAAAAACACAATTTCAAATGTTGCTACATATGACCTAATCGAGCCAGTCAGCTATCCGGAAATACAAAGATAAAGATATCCCCTGATATTGACCCTATTCACCCAGTCAACCAATCTCAACACTGTAACAGACTTCATCATTGGTAAAGTGTTGAATTCAGACATAACAGCAACATCTCACAGAAGTCCTCTACCTGCAAATCTGAGACCATGATTGTCTTTCTGTTGTGGGTGTGGTAGCAAAGCAACCTTTATTTGCATGCAATTAACATATATTAATATGCATTACCATTTCTCCTGACAGTGGAAGAACTGCTCAGGCGAGCTGCAGGAAACAGAGGCTTCACCTGCACTATGCCAAAAGAGCGGCAGAGACTCCCGAACTATCATCAGACTTTTTGACGAGGCACACTGCATTGTTCAGACGGCATTCAATCCCTGCTCTTCCAAAGAGCGGAGATACAGTGGCTTTGAACTAGGGCTTAGACTCAGAAACCTGATTTCTCCATCCTGAACTGTCCTCTCGCTCTCTTACTCCATCTCTCTCTCTTTTTATTTCTCCATCTCTCTCTCTCTTTTTATTTCTCCATCTCTCTCTCTCTTTTTATTTCTCTCTCACCCGTAGTGTCAGAACTGAGTCTCATTCACTCCCGTATCTTTCCCATTGCTGGCGAGAGCATATGCGTCCTGGGTGTTTCTAGTGAGTGATGCTTCTTGTGAGTCTCTCCTGGTGACTGTCCAGTCCCGTGTGTCTCTCCACGGTCTCCCATCCCTGGTCAGTGTCCCTGTGTCCTGCTGCGTCTCTGCCTCACTACTCAGGTGTGTGTCGCTGCGGGGGATGCTCTCAGCCCGGACCCCTCCCTTCCCCCCTGTGGTGAGACTCTTCTGGAAGGACTCAGATGTAAAGTAGTAAACCACTGGGTCTAGGCAGCAGTTGAGGGTGGCCAGACACAGGGTGATGGGGTACAGCGTCCGGACAAACCTTCACAATCAGAAAAACGCTAATTAATGGCCTCAATGTGGCAAGTAATTTTGCACCAAACACCATACTATACATAGAGATAGACTAAATCACATATCTATAAACAGCAACAACACAATTCAGAGGACAATTTTTTTATAAAAATTGACATGTTGATTTATTGATTTCTTAAAATGCAAGTGCTAAAGTGTTAAAGTTGCCCAGAGCCTGGGTCCGCACCATGGTGTAGAGGAAGAGGACTGAGTTGTAGGGTTAGGGTTAGTTATACCTCTCAAGGTTAAAGTTGTCCAGAGCCTGGGTCCGCACCATGGTGTAGAGGAAGAGGATTGAGTTGTAGGGTTAGGGTTAGTTATACCTCTCAAGGTTACAGTTGGCCAGAGCCTGGGTCCGCACCATGGTGTAGAGGAAGAGGATTGAGTTGTAGGGTTAGGGTTAGTTATACCTCTCAAGGTTACAGTTGTCCAGAGCCTGGGTCCGCACCATGGTGTAGAGGAAGAGGATTGAGTTGTAGGGTTAGGGTTAGTTATACCTCTCAAGGTTAAAGTTGCCCAGAGCCTGGGTCCGCACCATGGTGTAGAGGAAGAGGATTGAGTTGTAGGGTTAGGGTCTATTATACCTCTCAAGGTTACAGTTGGCCAGAGCCTGGGTCCGCACCATGGTGTAGAGGAAGAGGATTGAGTTGTAGGGTTAGGGTCTATTATACCTCTTAAGATTACAGTTGGCCAGAGCCTGGGTCCGCACCATGGTGTAGAGGAAGAGGATTGAGTTGTAGGGTTAGGGTTAGTTATACCTCTCAAGGTTACAGTTGCCCAGAGCCTGGGTCCGCACCATGGTGTAGAGGAAGAGGATTGAGTTGTAGGGTTAGGGTCTATTATACCTCTTAAGATTACAGTTGGCCAGAGCCTGGGTCCGCACCATGGTGTAGAGGAAGAGGATTGAGTTGTAGGGTTAGGGTTAGTTATACCTCTCAAGGTTACAGTTGGCCAGAGCCTGGGTCCGCAGAGCCTGGGTCCACTCCATGCACCATGGTGTAGAGGAAGAGGATTGAGTTGTAGGGTTAGGGTTAGTTATACCTCTCAAGGTTACAGTTGGCCAGAGCCTGGGTCCGCACCATGGCATATAGGAAGAGGATGGAGTTGTAGGGAACGAAGCAGATGATGAAGATGGCCAGGTGGACGAGGATCATACGGAGCACCCGGCGCTTGCTGTTGCAGCCGTGGCCGATGGTCCCTGGGCGACGGAGGGTTCTCAGCACCAGAGAGGAACACACCAGGTTGGTTAGGAGTGGGAGGAGAAAACCTACGATCTGGAGAGGACATGAATAGCTTAGTACATAAATAAATAATAAGATACACCCATATAGACACACTGATACACACACTGATTTACACTGATTCACACACTGTTAGACACTGATATACACACTGAAATACACACTGATATCTATATATATATACACTGATATACACACTGATATATATATATACACTGATATACACACTGATATATATATATACACACTGATATATATATATATATCTACACTGATATACACACTGATATATATATATACACTGATATACACACTGATATACACACTGATATACACACTGATATATATATATATATATATACACACTGATATACACACTGTTAGACACTGATATACACACTGATATATATACACACTGATATACACACTAATAGACACACTGATATATATATATATACACACTGATATACACACTGATATATATATATATATATATATATATATATATATATATATACACTGATATACACACTGATATATATATACACTGACATACACACTGATATATATATATATATATATATATATATATATATATATATATATATATATATATATACACTGATATACACACTGTTATACACTGATAGACATACTGATTGATATACATACTTTGAGAGGCCAGGATTCAATCCCATTGTGTTTAAAGACAAGGTGGCTTTTAAAGCAATATTACCGGCGTTCCCAGAGATCTTCCAATCTTACCGCGTTCCCAGAGATCTTCCAATCTTACCGCGTTCCCAGAGATCTTCCAATCTTACCGCGTTCCCAGAGATCTTTCAATCTTACCCCGTTCCCAGAGATCTTCCAATCTTACCGCGTTCCCAGAGATCTTCCAATCTTACCGCGTTCCCAGAGATCTTCCAATCTTACCGTGTTCCCAGAGATATTTCAATCTTACCACGTTCCCAGAGATCTTCCAATCTTACCACTTTCCCAGAGATCTTCCAATCTTACCGCGTTCCCAGAGATCTTCCAATCTTACCGCGTTCCCAGAGATCTTCCAATCTTACCGCGTTCCCAGAGATCTTCCAATCTTACCGCGTTCCCAGAGATCTTTCAATCTTACCACGTTCCCAGAGATATTTCAATCTTTCCGAGTTTCCAGAGATCTTTCAATATTGCCGCGTTCCCAGAGATATTTTTTAAGGTCAGATGTCGGATGAATTGGAGATGACCTTCAAAATGTCAAGCACACTGTAAGCTGTTTCTGATTTAAACGCGGCCTACGTCTCCCAGGTGATCAAAGAGAATCCTTCTCTCTCTTCCTCCCTCCCTGCCTCCACCCCTCTCTCTCTCTCTCTCTCTCTCCTCACCTCTATAAAGATAGTGATCTTAGACAGGTATGTCTTCCAGGTGCTCTTGGAGAATCCCTCGAAGCAGGCCGTGGCGCGGTTCGCCTGGTTGATCGTGGAAAAGAAGGTGACCGATATCCCTCCACCCACGATGGTGAGCCAGACCGCAGCGCACACCAGGCCTGCGTTCCTCCTCGTGCGGACTGAGCGTGAGCGGAAGGGGTAGACGATGGCCAGAAAGCGGTCCACGCTGATGCAGGTGAGGAACAACATGGAACCGTAGATGTTGGTGATGAACGCTGTTCCTGATACCTGGGGGAGGAGAGAGATTGAATGGTTAATTTATTAATTCCTTCATTACGTGACACCTGGGGGTGGAAACACACATACAGCCAAACACCTGTGCAATGACAGAACAGTTCACACGGTGAAAAGGGCTAGAAACTAGTAACTACCTTGCAGAGTTCATCTCCAAAGGGCCAGTGTCGGTTGACGTTGTAGTAGACCTTGAAGGGCAGTGTGAACACAAACACAAGGTCTGACAACGCCAGGTTAGTCATGAACAGCGTTGTCTCGTTGCGTAGCTTCATCCGGAAGCAGAACACAAAGAGAGCAGCACAGTTGGTGCAGAGCCCCAGGACAAACACCACGCTGTAGACCACGCTGTACAGGTCATACTTAAAGCTGTCATCTATCCCACAGTCCTCCATGCCTGTCTCATTCAGCACCAGACCAGCCATGCTGAGGCCGGGGTGGAGGTAGAAGGGTAACGGTTGGGGGTGGGGTAGTGGGCGTTTTCTGGGGAGGTCAGTGGGGGGTCCACCAGGCAAGCCCCCTCCAAGGCATCCCGATCTCAGATGCACACACACACACACACACTCCCAGAGATGCTGACACTATGTGTGTGTGTTTGGGTTGGTTGCTTCACCTGCAGACAGAAATAAACAAGTCAGTTAGACTGTTAGCATGATAGCCTAGCATCTCCCCTCTAAGTCAGTTAGACTGTTAGCATGATAGCCTAGCATCTCCCCTCTAAGTCAGTTAGACTGTTAGCATGATAGCCTAGCATCTCCCCTCTAAGTCAGTTAGACTTTTAGCCTTATAGACTAGCATCTCCCCTCCAAGTCAGTTAGTCTGTTAGAATGTAAGGGATTTCACCCCCGTAGTGGACAAAAATGAATGGCAAGTTATTGGCATAGGACAAACCATGCACACATTGGCCAATACCACCCAAAGCGGCGTTGATTCATGCAAAGTTTACTTCTATTGCCATATGGGTATTGCCAGTTGTAACACCTCAAAAATCCAACAGGTGGCGATTGCACTCCACCATGGTTTTTCATATTGGTATTGGACTCCAAGTCAACATCCAAAAGCCAAATTTTGAAAAAACGAATTTTTTGAAAAAAACGTATCACCCCTTAAAAAAGTGCTTTCTGGACCGTTTTTCGAAATTCTTTCGCTTTTTTTGACAATTACACATGTATAAGAACTGTATGAATTTTAATTTTTTAATTTTTTTACTTGCGCATATTGCATATGTTTTGTCCATTTGCAATATGATTTCATAGGAAGTCAGAAGTCAAAAGTCAAAAATTATAAAATTTCATAAAAAACTTCACACACCCCTAAAAAAGTGCTTTCTGGACCGTTTTTCGAAATTTTTTCGCATTTTGTGTCAGTTACACACGTATAAGAACTGTATCAACATACTTTAGTCATATTTTATTATCATATTTTTTTTTTTTTTTTTTTACTTGCGCATATTGCATGTGTTTTGTCCATCTGCAATATGATTTCATAGGAAGTCAGAAGTCAAAAGTCAAAAATTATTAAATTTCATAAAAAACTTCACACACCCCTAAAAAAGTGCTTTCTGGACCGTTTTTCGAAATATTTTCGAATTTTGTGTCAGTTACACAAGTATAAGAACTGTATCAACATACTTTAGTCATATTTTATTATCATAATGTTTTTTTTTTTTTTTTGCTTGTGCATAAGGCATATGTTTTGTGGGGGCCAAATGTCATAAGAAATTTGACATGCTCAAAAATCCTTCAGAAATGCAAAATTGACTGGCCTGATGAACTCGGGATGGCCGGGCAGTGATTGTTGTTCCTTTCGATCACTCGTGGTGTTGATTTCATCATGTCCATTTGGTCATGTTTTCTCACTTTTGCAAAGTCACTGTGCATTTGCCATATGGTTAACTGGGCAGTCACCATCACCAATTTGTCATGCCATAAAAATCATGCAGGAATGCCAAATTGACTGGCCCGATGAACTCGGGATGGCTGGGCAGTGATTCTGGTACCTCTCCATCGCTCGTTTGGGTTGATTTCAGAATGTCGCTTTTGGTGATGGTACCTCACCGCTTAAACATATTGCTAATGGACAAGAGTCACCTGCAAGTCACCGTCCATCAGTCAATTTGATATCATTCAAAGCTAACTATTGGAGGCACTGTCAGTCTCTACGCACCCCAATGATACGTCCCTCCATCCATGTTGTGTATCTGTGTGATTTAGTTTTCCTTTGAATTTTTATGGGAAAAATGACTGATTTACAGTTCATGGGGGTTGCCTAATCATATATATGAAGTTTTGGAAAGATCTGATATTTTTAACCCCTCCAAACAGCCCATGAGACACCAATTATGGCACTTCCGGTTGGCACAGGAAGCTGTAACTCAACATACATCCTCATTGGGGTATTCCATTAGAGAATCCTGAGTTTTAAGTCTTTACCATGAAAACTGACTGATTTACACAGGGTTCAATGCACTATGTCCATCAAATTGCAGGCAGTGTATGGGTATACACTTTTAGGGCGATTTGGACCACTTCCGGTTGGTCCAGGAAGCTTAGAATCGACACAGGTAGACCTTATAGTGGTCTGATGGACTGGTACCAAAGACAGGTTCATACAACATTCATAACTCATATAGACTCCAGGTTGTATTTAGTGGAGCAGCCAATATATTCCTATGGGGAGAGAAGTCAATGAACACTGTTTTTATGTAAACATCTTCTTTTGACTGTGAAGGGTTAATGTCACACGGTCAAGGATAGGCTTGGACAGATCAGGAGGACCTTAGGAACAGTCCTGTGGTTGAATTGTCTTTCTAAACCTAACGGTTCCGCCGCTGTCACCCAAAATCAAATGACGTACTGGTGAAGGCTTCATATTGGGCCTATTTTTCTCATGGTCGCCGCGCTCAGACCGAGCGAGCTACGGTCAAGCGGGGCACCTCGTTGGACTCGGCACAGTCTGGACACTATGGTCATGCCATTGTTTGTGTTGATTTCAGAATGTCCATTTGGTCATGTTTTCTCACTTTTGCAAAGTCACTGTGCATTTGCCATATGGTTAACTGGGCAGTCACCATCACCAATTTGTCATGCCATAAAAATCATGCAGGAATGCCAAATTGACTGGCCCGATGACATAGGGATGTCTGGGCAGTGATACTGGTACCTCTCCATGGCTCGTTTGGGTTGATTTCAGAATGTCGCTTTTGGTGATGGTACCTCACTGTTAAAACATATTGCAAATGTTCCTTACTTTTGCAAAGTCACTGAAAATTTTTGCAGGAATGCCAAATTGACTGGCCCGATGACCTCGGGATGGCTGGGCAGTGATACTGGTACCTCTCCATGGCTCGTTTGGGTTGATTTCAGAATGTCGCTTTTGGTGATGGTACCTCACTGTTAAAACATATTGCAAATGTTCCTTACTTTTGCAAAGTCACTGAAAATTTTTGCAGGAATGCCAAATTGACTGGCCCGATGAAGTCGGGATGGCTTGGCAGTGATTCTGGTACCTCTCCATCGCTCGTTAGGGTTGATTCCAGAATGTCCATTTGGTGATTTTTCTCACTCTTTCAAAGTCACTGTGCAGTTGCCATATGGTTAACTGGGCAGTCACCATCACCAATATGTCATGCTATAAAAATCATGCAGGAATGCCAAATTGACTGGCCCGATGACCTCGGGATGGCTGGGCAGTGATACTGGTACCTCTCCATGGCTCGTTTGGGTTGATTTCAGAATGTCGCTTTTGGTGATGGTACCTCACTGTTAAAACATATTGCAAATGTTCCTTACTTTTGCAAAGTCACTGAAAATTTTTGCAGGAATGCCAAATTGACTGGCCCGATGACCTCGGGATGGCTGGGCAGTGATACTGGTACCTCTCCATGGCTCGTTTGGGTTGATTTCAGAATGTCGCTTTTGGTGATGGTACCTCACTGTTAAAACATATTGCAAATGTTCCTTACTTTTGCAAAGTCACTGAAAATTTTTGCAGGAATGCCAAATTGACTGGCCCGATGAAGTCGGGATGGCTTGGCAGTGATTCTGGTACCTCTCCATCGCTCGTTAGGGTTGATTCCAGAATGTCCATTTGGTGATTTTTCTCACTCTTTCAAAGTCACTGTGCAGTTGCCATATGGTTAACTGGGCAGTCACCATCACCAATATGTCATGCTATAAAAATCATGCAGGAATGCCAAATTGACTGGCCCGATGACCTCGGGATGGCTGGGCAGTGATACTGGTACCTCTCCATGGCTCGTTTGGGTTGATTTCAGAATGTCGCTTTTGGTGATGGTACCTCACTGTTAAAACATATTGCAAATGTTCCTTACTTTTGCAAAGTCACTGAAAATTTTTGCAGGAATGCCAAATTGACTGGCCCGATGACCTCGGGATGGCTGGGCAGTGATACTGGTACCTCTCCATGGCTCGTTTGGGTTGATTTCAGAATGTCGCTTTTGGTGATGGTACCTCACTGTTAAAACATATTGCAAATGTTCCTTACTTTTGCAAAGTCACTGAAAATTTTTGCAGGAATGCCAAATTGACTGGCCCGATGACCTCGGGATGGCTGGGCAGTGATACTGGTACCTCTCCATGGCTCGTTTGGGTTGATTTCAGAATGTCGCTTTTGGTGATGGTACCTCACTGTTAAAACATATTGCAAATGTTCCTTACTTTTGCAAAGTCACTGAAAATTTTTGCAGGAATGCCAAATTGACTGGCCCGATGACCTCGGGATGGCTGGGCAGTGATACTGGTACCTCTCCATGGCTCGTTTGGGTTGATTTCAGAATGTCCATTTGGTGATTTTTCTCACTCTTTCAAAGTCACTGTGCATTTGCCATATGGTTAACTGGGCAGTCACCATCACCAATTTGTCATGCCATAAAAATCATGCAGGAATGCCAAATTGACTGGCCCGATGACCTCGGGATGGCTGGGCAGTGATACTGGTACCTCTCCATGGCTCTTTTGGGTTGATTTCAGAATGTCGCTTTTGGTGATGGTACCTCACCGCTTAAACATATTGCTAATGGACAAGAGTCACCTGCAAGTCACTGTCCATCAGTCAATTTGATATCATTCAAAGCTAACTATTGGAGGCACTGTCAGTCTCTACGCACCCCAATGATACGTCCCTCCATCCATGTTGTGTATCTGTGTGATTTAGTTTTCCTTTGAATTTTTATGGGAAAAATGACTGATTTACAGTTCATGGGGGTTGCCTAATCATATATATGAAGTTTTGGAAAGATCTGATATTTTTAACCCCTCCAAACAGCCCATGAGACACCAATTATGGCACTTCCGGTTGGCACAGGAAGCTGTAACTCAACATACATCCTCATTGGGCTATTCCATTAGAGAATCCTGAGTTTTAAGTCTTTACCATTAAAACTGACTGATTTACACAGGGTTCAATGCACTATGTCCATCAAATTGCAGGCAGTGTATGGGTATACACTTTTAGGGCGATTTGAACCACTTCCGGTTGGTCCAGGAAGCTTAGAATCGACACAGGTAGACCTTATAGTGGTCTGATGGACTGGTACCAAAGACAGGTTCATACAACATTCATAACCCATATAGACTCCAGGTTGTATTTAGTGGAGCAGCCAATATATTCCTATGGGGAGAGAAGTCAATGAACACTGTTTTTATGTAAACACCTTCTTTTGACTGTGAAGGGTTAATGTCACACGGTCAAGGATAGGCTTGGACAGATCAGGAGGACCTTAGGAACAGTCCTGTGGTTGAATTGTCTTTCTAAACCTAACGGTTCCGCCGCTGTCACCCAAAATCAAATGACGTACTGGTGAAGGCTTCATATTGGGCCTATTTTTCTCATGGTCGCCGCGCTCAGACCGAGCGAGCTACGGTCAAGCGGGACACCTCGTTGGACTCGGCACAGTCTGGACACTATGGTCATGCCATTGTTTGTGTTGATTTCAGAATGTCCATTTGGTCATGTTTTCTCACTTTTGCAAAGTCACTGTGCATTTGCCATATGGTTAACTGGGCAGTCACCATCACCAATTTGTTGCCATAAAAATCATGTAGGAATGCCAAATTGACTGGCCCGATGACATAGGGATGGCTGGGCAGTTATTCTGGTACCTCTCCATCGCTCGTTTGGGTTGATTTCAGAATGTCGCTTTTGGTGATGGTACCTCACCGCTTAAACATATTGCTAATGGACAAGAGTCACCTGCAAGTCACCGTCCATCAGTCAATTTGATATCATTCTGACACCAAACTGATACAAACTGACACCAAACCCACTTTTCCCAACTCATTTAGGAGCCAAGTATAACATACTTCAGAGCTGGCCCAAAATTCACAAGGCCTTCGGTACAAAACATTAAAAAACCATAAAACACATAGTTACTTTCTAGCTGCGGGGCCAGTTCGGACATTATGTGTAGTCCTATGTGAGGCGACCCCGAATCCCGAGTTTCGGCTCGATAGGTCATTTGGTGTCCGAGTAAAAGCCTAATTGGTGCTGAAAATCCACTTTTTCCATGCCTTGCTACGGGGTCCTTGAATGAGCTATCGGACCGAGATGTTGGGTTCTGTCTCTATGGGCCGAGACGGTCACAATGCACCTAGTCTTGTGTCTCTGGGACATTTCTAAATGTCGCCATTTTCGTAATGGTCAAAATGAATTGAAGTCATTGCAAATGTTCGACGCTGTTTCTCGGTCCGAGAACATTCTAGAGCGCCGTAACTCACCACGCACTATCTACCTGAGGTCTAGAACAGGATTCTAAAGTTTCGGAACTCTAGGTCTGACGGTTCTTTTTAGCTCGAACAAAGCTAACTATTGGAGGCACTGTCAGTCTCTACACACCCCAATACGTCCCTCCATCCAAGTTGTGTATCTGTGTGATTTATTTTTCCTTTGAATTTTTATGGGAAAAATGACTGATTTACAGTTCATGGGGGTTGTCTAATCACACATATGAAGTTTTGGACAGATCTGATTTTTTTAACCCTTCCAAACAGCCCCTGAGACACCAATTATGGCACTTCCGGTTGGCACAGGAAGCTATAAATACACACATGTCTTGACTGACATAGAAACCTAGGGAATCCTGAGTTTTAAGTCTTTAAGTTGAGAATTGACTGATCTACACAGGGTTGAATAATGCAGAGGCCTCGGCACCTTTCGAGGTGATGTACATCCAAATACCTTTTGGGTCAATTTAACCACTTCCGGTTGCTCCAGGAAGCTTAGAATCGACACAGGTAGACCTCATAGTGGTCTGATGGAATGTCAAAGAAGACAGGTTCATACAGCATTCATAACCCATATAGACTCCAGGTTGCATTTAGGGGAGCAGGCAATGTATTCCTATGGGGAGAGAAGTCAATGCACACTGTTTTTTTGTAAACACCTTCTTTTAACTGTGAAAGGTTAATGCCACACAGTCAAGGTTAGGCTTGCACAGATCGGGAGGACCTTAGGAACAGTCCTGTGTTTGAATTGTCCTTCTAAACCTAACGGTTCCGCCGCTGTCACCCAAAATCCAATGACATTGTGGTGCAGGCATCATTGTGGGCCTATTTTTCTCATGGTCGCTGCGCTCAGACCGAGCGAGCTACGGTCAAGAGGGGCACCTCGTTGGACTCGGCACGGCCTTGGGATTATGTTTATGCCATTGCCTGCTCTCTGTGTCTTTAAACACCACGCTTTGTCACTCCATCCTTGCTGTGTGTGTGTGTGAGAGCTTTTCTTTGACATCTGTTGGGATAAATGACTGATTTACAGTTCATGGGGGTTGTCTAATCACACAGATGAAGTTTTGGACAGATCTGATTTTTTAACCCTTCCAAACAGCCCCTGAGTCACCAATTATGGCACTTCCGGTTGGCACAGGAAGCTATAAATACACACATGTCTTGACTGACATAGAAACCTAGGGAATCCTGAGTTTTAAGTCTTTAAGTTGAGAATTGACTGATCTACACAGGGTTGAATAATGCAGAGGCCTCGGCACCTTTCGAGGTGATGTACATCCAAATACCTTTTGGGTCAATCTAACCACTTCCGGTTGCTCCAGGAAGCTTAGAATCGACACAGGTAGACCTCATAGTGGTCTGATGGAATGTCATAGAAGACAGGTTCATACAGCATTCATAACCCATAAAGACCCCAGGTTGTATTTAGGGGAGCAGGCAATGTATTCCTATGGGGAGAGAAGTCAATGCACACTGTTTTTTTGTAAACACCTTCTTTAAACTGTGAAAGGTTAATGCCACACAGTCAAGGTTAGGCTTGCACAGATCGGGAGGACCTTAGGAACAGTCCTGTGTTTGAATTGTCCTTCTAAACCTAACGGTTCCGCCGCTGTCACCCAAAATCCAATGACATTGTGGTGCAGGCATCATTGTGGGCCTATTTTTCTCATGGTCGCTGCGCTCAGACCGAGCGAGCTACGGTCAAGAGGGGCACCTCGTTGGACTCGGCACGGCCTTGGGATTATGTTTATGCCATTGCCTGCTCTCTGTGTCTTTAAACACCACGCTTTGTCACTCCATCCTTGCTGTGTGTGTGTGTGAGAGCTTTTCTTTGACATCTGTTGGGAAAAATGACTGATTTACAGTTCATGGGGGTTGTCTAATCACACATATGAAGTTTTGGACAGATCTGATTTTTTAACCCTTCCAAACAGCCCCTGAGACACCAATTATGGCACTTCCGGTTGGCACAGGAAGCTATAAATACACACATGTCTTGACTGACATAGAAACCTAGGGAATCCTGAGTTTTAAGTCTTTAAGTTGAGAATTGACTGATCTACACAGGGTTGAATAATGCAGAGGCCTCGGCACCTTTCGAGGTGATGTACATCCAAATACCTTTTGGGTCAATTTAACCACTTCCGGTTGCTCCAGGAAGCTTAGAATCGACACAGGTAGACCTCATAGTGGTCTGATGGAATGTCATAGAAGACAGGTTCATACAGCATTCATAACCCATAAAGACCCCAGGTTGTATTTAGGGAGCAGGCAATGTATTCCTATGGGGAGAGAAGTCAATGCACACTGTTTTTTTGTAAACACCTTCTTTTAACTGTGAAAGGTTAATGCCACACAGTCAAGGTTAGGCTTGCACAGATCGGGAGGACCTTAGGAACAGTCCTGTGTTTGAATTGTCCTTCTAAACCTAACGGTTCCGCCGCTGTCACCCAAAATCAAATGACATTGTGGTGCAGGCTTCATTGTGGGCCTATTTTTCTCATGGTCGCTGCGCTCAGACCGAGTGAGCTACGGTCAAGCGGGGCACCTCGTTGGACTCGGCACGGCCTTGGGATTATGTTTATGCCATTGCCTGCTCTCTGTGTCTTTAAACACCACGCTTTGTCACTCCATCCTTGCTGTGTGTGTGTGTGTGAGAGCTTTTCTTTGACATCTGTTGGGAAAAATGACTGATTTACAGTTCATGGGGGTTGTCTAATCACACATATGAAGTTTTGGACATATCTGATTTTTTAACCCTTCCAAACAGCCACTGAGACACCAATTATGGCACTTCCGGTTGGCACAGGAAGCTATAAATAAACTCATATCCTCATTGGGGTATGCCTTTACAGAATCCTGAGTTTTAAGTCTTTACGTTAAGAACTGAGTTATTTACGGAGGGTTTAGTGAGTGTGTGTTATTTCAGAAAATCATAGAAAATCACAGAAATGTCGCAGAGCTCCGCAGCACATTTTAAAAATACTCGTATGAACACCCTGCAACTGGATCTGTAACCGTTGAAAAAAAAAAACACCTATATCTGAACATCACGATCTGGTCAACGTACGATTTCTCGTAAATGACGATAGATAAATGGCCGATTTTTTTTATTGACACCGGAGGCTCCTTGACTTTGACGTGAAGTGAAAAAATCTTTTCTCTATTTTCATTTTGGACCTTTAATCCCAGAAATATGGCCATAACTCAAAAACCGTTGAGGCCTAGACGCCATCTTGTTCGGGGCCATCTTCCCATAATGCCAAACCTACGCTCACCAAGTTTCGGCTTCGAAATATTTTCGGTTTCCGAGATATGGCACGTCGTGATTCGTGATGTTTTGTCCAATAGCAATATGATTGCTTATGCCCTCTTGTGGGATATTTCGGCATTGCGCAAAAATGGGCTAAAATTTGTTTATTTTATTAAACGAAAACCGAATGTCCGACAAAGTTCATTTGATGACTTCCCGGTAGGTCTGGCCC
This sequence comes from Oncorhynchus masou masou, assembly GCF_036934945.1. NCBI lineage: Eukaryota > Metazoa > Chordata > Actinopteri > Salmoniformes > Salmonidae > Oncorhynchus > Oncorhynchus masou. The sequence goes on from NC_088220.1 coordinate 5,013,507, forward strand.
TACCGCTCGGCCCGACGCCGTCCCTGAATTTCTAAAATGTTTTCGCACGTCTAGTAAGGGACCGTACAGTTCCAATAGGGACTTTCTCACTAACTATACGGTGATTGTCGAAATGTTCCCTTAAGGTATGAAAGCATTTCCCCTAGGGCAGACTCACAAACTCTGGGGATAATTGGCTGAAATGATTCAGTTAAATAAGGGTTTAATACACAGCCCATCTGTAAACAGACCATCCAACCAACTACCTACCTCATCCCTGTCAGGATTTGGCCAGGGTTGTTCCGGGTTTTGGTCACTAGATGCCCCCATTGTGCTTTTTGACCTTATGTTTTTTCCCTTGTTCCCCATTATTATTTGCACCTGTGCCTCGTTTTCCCCTGATTGTATTTAAACCCTTAGTTTCCCTCAGTTCTGTGCTCTGTGTTTGTATGTTAGCACCCAGCCCTAGTGTTCTGTGTTTTCTTGTCGATTCCGGTGGATGCTCTTGTGGAATTCTGTTTTTGTTTTTGAGTATCTCTTGAGGCTTTTTTGTGCTATTCCTACCACCTTTTGGATTTGCCATTTTTGTATTGAAGGACTTCTCCTTTTTACTTTATTAAATACACCGTCTTAAGTACTGCTGTGTCTGCCTCATCTTCTGGGTTCTGCTGACTATTCGTGGCTCAGTTGGTTAAGTGACTGTTTCTCACTCTGGAGACCCAGGTTCGTAACCGGGTCCTGAGACAGAGGGAGACAGAGAGAGAGAGAGAGAGGGAGAGGGAGGGACAGAGACAGAGAGAGAGAGAGAGAGACAGACAGACTTGGTGTTGGAATGCGTTTGTAAGCACTGTCATCTAAATATTTGTTTATAGCCTGAACAAGACCATCTGCAACTGTATTAATATACATTATTTTTTAAATGTTATTCCACCTTTATTTCACTTTATTTCACCTTAATTTCACCTTTATTTAACCTATATTTAACCAGTTTGGTCAGTTGAGAACAAGTCCTCATTTACAACTGCGACCTGGCCAAGATAAATCAAAGCAGTCTGATACAAACAGCAACTCAGAGTTACACATTGGATAAACAAACATACAGTCAATAACGCAATAGAAAAAAATCTATATACAGTGTGTGCAAATGAGGTAAGTAGGTAAGGAAATAAATAGGCCAATAGTGGCAAGTAATTACAATTTAGCAATTTACACTGATGTGATATATGTGCAGATGAGGATGTGCAAGTAGAAATACTGGTGTGCAAAAGAGCAGAAAAACAAAAACAAATATGGGGATTGTCAGGACCCGGTTACGAACCTGGGTCTCCGGGTTTAAATACAATCAGGGGAAAACGAGGCACAGGTGCAAATAATAATGGGGAACAAGGGAAAAAACATAAGGTCAAAAAGCACAATGGGGGCATCTAGTGACCAAAACCCGGAACAACCCTGGCCAAATCCTGACACTCTCTCTCTCTCTCTCTCTCTCTCTATCTATCTCTCTCTCAATTCAATTCAATTCAATTCAATTCAAGGGGCTTTATTGGCATGGGAAACGTGTTACCATTGCCAAAGCAAGTGAGGTAGATAATATACAGAAGCGAAATAAACAATACAAATTTACAGTAAACATTACACATACAGAAGTTTCTCTCTGTCTGTCTGTCAAGGCTATAGCAAGGCTATGCTCACTCAGACTGTACATAGTCATTGATTTTCTTAATTTTGGGTCAGTCACAGCGGTCAGGTTTTCTGCCACGGTGTACTCTCTGTTTAGGCCGAGATAGTCGTCCAATTTGCTCTGTATTTTGGTTGATTCTTTCCAGTGTTTGAAATAGTTATCTTTTTGCTTTCTCATAATTTGGTTGGTCTAAATGTGTTTCTGTGGGGTCTGTTTGTGTTGGTGAACAGAGTCTCAGAACCAGCAGGCTTAGGGGACTCTCTAGGTTCATCTCTCTGTAGGTGAGGGCTTTGTGGTGGAAGGTTTGGACATCTCCTTTTTTTAGGTAGAATTTAACAGCGCTTTTCTGGGTTTTAATAACTAGCGAGTATAGTCCAAATTCTGCTCTGTACACAAAGTCTCAATTGAGTGTTTGTCACATTTTGTGAATTCTTGGTTGGTGAGTGGACCCCAACCATAGAGGGCAATGGGTTCGATATCTGATTTAAGTATCCTAATTGGATCCTAATTGGGATGTTGAGTTTTATGTTCCTTTTGATTGCATAGAAGGCTCTTCTTGCTTTGTCTCTCAGATCATTCACATCTTTGTTGAAGTTACTTAGGCCAAGGTACATAACGTTTTTGGTGATTTTTGTATCTATGGCAACGGTGTCTTGATGGAATTTGTATTTATGATCCTGGCAACTGGACCTTTTTTGGAACACTATTATGTTGGTCTTACTGAGATTTGCTGTCAGCGCCCAGGTCTGACAGAATCAGTGCAGAAGATCTAGGCACCAGATCATCAGCAAACAGGAGACATTTGACTTCAGATTCCACCACTAACATTGAGTGGCTGCTGCCTACACACTGACACTGACTCAACTCCAGCCACTTTAATAATGGGAATTGATGGGAAATGTTGTAAATATATCACTAGCCACTTTAAACAATGCTACCTTATATAATGTTACTTACCCTACATTATTCATCTCATATGCATACCTATATACTGTACTCTATATCATTGACTGCATCCTTATGTAATACATGTATCACTAGCCACTTTAACTATGCCACTTTGTTTACATACTCATCTCACATGTATATACTGTACTCAATACCATCTACTGTATCTTGCCTATGCTGCTCTGTACCATCACTCACACACCAAACATGTGGAAGAAGGTGCTCTGGTCAGATGAAACCAAAATTGAACTTTTTGGCAACAAAACGTTATGTTTGGTGTAAAAGCAACGCAGCTCATCAACCACAACACACCATCCCCAATGTCAAACATGGTGGTGGCAGCATCATGGTTTGGGCCTGCTTTTCTTCAGCAGGGACAGGGAAGATGGTTAAAATTGATGGGAAGATGGATGGAGCCAAATACAGGACCATTCTGGAAGAAAACCTGATGGAGTCTGCAAAAGACCTGAGACTGGGACGGAGATTTGTCTTCCAACAAGACAATGATCCAAAACATAAAGCAAAATCTACAATGGAATGGTTCAAAAATAAACATATCCAGGTGTTAGAATGGCCAAGTCAAAGTCCAGACCTGAATCCAATCGAGGATCTGTGGAAAGAACTGAAAACTGCTGTTCACAAACAGCTGTAATTGCAGCAAAAGGTGGCGCTACAAAGTATTAACTTAAGGGGGCTGAATAATTTTGCACGCCCAGTTTTTCAGTTTTTGATTTGTTAAAAAATTTTGAAATATCAAATAAATGTCGTTCCACTTCATGATTGTGTCCCACTTGTTGTTGATTCTTCACAAAAAATACAGTTTTATATCTTTATGTTTGAAGCCTGAAATGTGGCAAAAGGTCGCAAAGTTCAAGGGGGCCGAATACTTTCGCAAGGCACTGTATATGTTGGTGGGGCTCAAGCTGCATCCCTGTCTCAATCCACAGCTCTTTGGAAAGACATGTGTGTGTTTTTTTGCTGATTTTAACCCCACGGTTTTTTGTGTAAATGGATTTTGTGTTTTTCCCTCAAATTTTCTTTCTCAATTCAATTCAAAGGGCTTTATTGGCATGTGAAACATATGTTAACATTGCCACAGCAAGTGAAATAGATAATAAACAAAAGAGAAATAAACAATAAAAAATTAACAGTTAACATTACACTCACAGAAGTTTTTAATCCCAGCCCCCATCCCCACAGGAGGCGAGTTAAACAATTGTTCTTAACTGACTTGCCTAGATAAATAAAGGTTAAATAAATCATTCAAATATTTAAAAAAGTTCCAAAACAATTGAAACATTTCAAATGTCATATATTATTGCTATATACAGAGTTGTAACGATGTCTCTCTCTCTCACACGCCTAGACAGTACCTACCACACATTCTCTCTCTCTCTCCATCTCATGCCTTCCACAGTCTACTCCTTTTTATTTTTGATTTTTTTGTTTGTTGAATTTTACCCCTTTTTCTCCCCAATTTCATGGTATCCAAGCTAATATCTTGTCTCATTGCTACAACTCCCGTATGGGCTCGGGGGAGACGAAGGTTGAAAGTCATGCGTCCTCCAATACACAACCCAACCAGCCGTACTGCTTCTTAACACAGCGCGCATCCAACCCGGACAGCGCCCTTAACCACTGTGCCCCCGGGAGGCTACTCCTTAACTGGGGGTCTCTGTCTCTCTCTGTACTGAATCCCACATAGTGACTTAACATTGTAACACAACGCGACTTAACACAGCAACACAAAGTAACTGAACAGAGTAAAACAGTCCATTAAAACATTAACACACAGTGATTTAACACAGTAACTAAATGTGACTTAACAGGATAACACACAGTGACTTAACACAGTAACATTTACTTGAAACAGTTACACACAGTGACCTCAAAATCTAATTTGTCACCGAGTATGCCTTCTGCAATGCCGACAGTTTTTACTCCCGTAAAAACTAAGGCAGGGGAAAACAAAATCGCGCCCCAATTACATGATATTCTTTTGTCTGTCACCCCCGAGAAGGTGATTGAATGTCAAAAAGAAGACACCAGTCTTCGCAAGTGTTTTGCTTCGGTAATTTCCATTGAGGAAGCTAAAACTAGAGAGACCGCCTACTTTATGGAAGCAGGAGTTTTGATGCGGAAATGGGCATCTCATGACACCATTAATGACTGGAGTGAAGTGTGTGAAGCTGTTGTTCCTACACCGTTCCGACAGCAGGTGCTGTCACTCGCCCATGACCAGGCGTGGTTTGGACATTTGGGGATCACAAAGACGTATAACCGGGTCCTTCGTCATTTCTTCTGGCCAGGTTTGAAGTCTGATGTTGTCCAATTTTGTAAAACATGTCACATATGTCAACTCACTGGGAAAGTGAATCAAACAGTTCCTCGAGCACTGCTCTGCCCGATTCCTGTGGTGGGGGAACCGTTTGAAAGAGTGATAATTGATTGTGTAGGTCCATTGCCGAAAACCAGGTCAGGTAACCAGTTCCTACTAACAAATCAAATCAAATCAAATCAAATCAAATTGTATTTGTCACATACACATGGTTAGCAGATGTTAATGCGAGTGTAGCGAAATGCTTGTGCTTCTAGTTCCGACAATGCAGTAATAACCAACGAGTAATCTAGCTAACAATTCCAAAACTACTACCTTATACACATAAGTGTAAAGGGATAAAGAATATGTACATAAAGATATATGAATGAGTGATGGTACAGAGCGGCATAGGCAAGAGGCAGTAGATGGTATCGAGTACAGTATATACATATGAGATGAGTATGTAAACAAAGTGGCATAGTTTAAAGTGGCTAGTGATACATGTATTACATAAAGATGCAGTAGATGATATAGAGTACAGTATATACGTATACATATGAGATAAATAATGTAGGGTATGTAAACATTATATTAAGTAGCATTGTTTAAAGTGGCTAGTTACATCAATTCCCATTAATTCCCATTATTAAAGTGGCTGGAGTTGAGTCAGTGTGTTGGCAGCAGCCACTCAATGTTAGTGGTGGCTGATTAACAGTCTGATGGCCTTGAGATAGAAGCTGTTTTTCAGTCTCTCGGTCCCAGCGTTGATGCACCTGTACTGACCTCGCCTTCTGGACGATAGCGGGGTGAACAGGCAGTGGCTCGGGTGGTTGTTGTCCTTGATGATCTTTATGGCCTTCCTGTGACATCGGGTGGTGTAGGTGTCCTGGAGGGCAGGTAGTTTGCCCCCGGTGATGCGTTGTGCAGACCTCACTATCCTCTGGAGAGCCTTACGGTTGAGGGCAGAGCAGTTGCCGTACCAGGCGGTGATACAGCCCGGCAGGATGCTCTCGATTGTGCATCTGTAGAAGTTTGTGAGTGCTTTTGGTGACAAGCCGAATTTCTTCAGCCTCCTGAGGTTGAAGAGGCGCTGCTGCTCCTTCTTCACGATGCTGTCTGTGTGAGTGGACCAATTCAGTTTGTCTGTGATGTGTACACCGAGGAACTTAAAACTTACAACCCTCTCCACTACTGTTCCATCGATGTGGATAGGGGGGTGTTCCCTCTGCTGTTTCCTGAAGTCCAGAATCATCTCCTTAGTTTTGTTGACGTTGAGTGTGAGGTTATTGTCCTGACACCACACTCCGAGGGCCCTCACCTCCTCCCTGTAGGCCGTCTCGTCGTTGTTGGTAATCAAGCCTACCACTGTTGTGTCATCCACAAACTTGATGATTGAGTTAGAGGCGTGCGTGGCCATGCAGTCGTGGGTGAACAGGGAGTACAGGAGAGGGCTCAGAACGCACCCTTGTGGGGCACCAGTGTTGAGGATCAGCGGGATGGAGATGTTGTTACCTACCCTCACCACCTGGGGGCGGCCCGTCAGGACATCCTGTACCCAGTTGCACAGGGCGGGGTCGAGACCCAGGGTAGTGTTCCTTAGCTTGGAGTTTGGAGGGTAGTTTGGAGGGTACTATGGTGTTAAATGCTGAGCTCTAGTCGATGAACAGCATTCTCACATAGGTATTCCTCTTGTCTAGATGGGTTAGGGCAGTGTGCAGTGTGGTTGAGATTGCATCGTCTGTGGACCTATTTGGGCGGTAATCAAATTGGAGTGGGTCTAGGGTGTCAGGTAGGGTGGAGGTGATATGGTCCTTGACTAGTCTCTCAAAGCACTTCATGATGACGGAAGTGAGTGTTACGGGGCTGTAGTCATTTAGCTCAGTTACCTTAGCTTTCTTGGGAACAGGAACAATGGTGGCTGGTTTTCTTTTTGTAATCCGTGATTGACTGTAGACCCTGCCACATTCCTCTTGTGTCAGAGCCGTTGAATTGCGATTCTACTTTGTCTGACGCTTAGCTTAATTGCCTTGCGGAGGGAATAGCTGCACTGTTTGTATTCGGTCATGTTTCCGGTCACCTTGCCCTGATTAAAAGCAGTGATTCGCGCTTTCAGTTTCATGCGAATGCTGCCATCAATCAACGGTTTCTGGTTTGGGAATGTTTTAATCGTTGCTATGGGAATGACATCTTCAACGCACTTTCTAATGAACTCGCTCACCGAATCAGCGTATTCATCAATGTTGTTGTTTGACGCAATACAAAACATATCCCAGTCCACGTGATGGAAGCAGTCTTGGAGCGTGGAATCAGATTGGTCGGACCAGCGTTGAACAGACCTCAGCGTGGGAGCTTCTTGTTTTAGCTTTTGTCTCTAGGCAGGGAGCAACAAAATTGAGTCGTGGTCAGCTTTTCTGAAAGGAGGGCGGGGCAGGGCCTTATATGCATCGCGGAAGTTAGAATAGCAATGATCCAAGGTTTTACCAGCCCTGGTTGCACAATCGATATGCTGATACAATTTAGGGAGTCTTGTTTTCAGATTAGCCTTGTTAAAATCCCCATCTACAATGAATGCAGCCTCAGGATATGTGGATTCCAGTTTGCAAAGTGTCAAATAAAGTTCGTTCAGAGCCATCGATATGTCTGCTTGGGGGGGAATATATACGGCTGTGATTATAATCGAAGAGAATTCCCTTGGTAGATATTGAGGTCGACATTTGATTGTGAGGAATTCTAAATCAGGTGAACAGAAGGACTTGAGTTCCTGTATGTTGTTGTGACCACACCACGTCTCGTTAACCATAAAGAATATGCCCCCGCCCCTCTTCTTACCAGAAAGATGTTTGTTTCTGTTTGCGCGATGCGTGGAGAAACCAGCTGGCTGCATCGACTCCGATAGCGTCTCTCCAGTGAGCCATGTTTCCATGAAGCAAAGAACGTTACAGTCCCTGATGTCCCTCTGGAATGCTACCCTTGCTCGGATTTCATCAACCTTGTTGTCAAGAGACTGGACATTGGCGATTAGAATGCTAGGGAGTGGCGCGCGATGTGCCCGTCTCCGGAGCCTGACCAGAAGACCGCTTCGTTTGCTTCTTTTACGATGTTGTTGTTTTGGGTCGCAGGCTGGGATCCATTCCATTGTCCTGGGTGGAAGGCAGAGCACAGGATCCCCTCCGGGAAAGTCATATTCCTGGTCGTACTGATGGTGAGTTGACGTTGCTCTTATATTCAGTAGTTCTTCCCGACTGTATGTAATGAAACCTAAGATTACCTGGGGTACCAATGTAAGAAATAACAGGTAAAAAAACAAAAAACTGCATAGTTTCCTAGGAACGCGAAGCGAAGCGGCCATCTCTGTCGGCGCCGGAAGTAGTGAGTAACACAGTAACAAACAATGACATAAAACAGCAACGCACAGCAACTTAACAACATAACAGGGACTTAACACAGTAACAGGGACTTAATAAAGTAACAATGAGTGACTTAACACAGTAACACAGTGATTTAACAGAGTGACACACAGTTACTTAAACAGCAACTACATGGGACTTGACACAGTAACACACAGTGACTTGACACAGTAACACACAGTGACTTTAACACAGTAAGAAAATGTGACTTAACACAGTAACACACAGTGACTTAACACAGTAACACATAGTGACTAAACACAGTAACACAGTGACTTAACACAGTAAAACAGTGACTTAACACAGTAAAACAGTGACTTAACACAGTAACACATAGTGACTTAACACAGTAACACAGTGACCAAACACAGTATCACATAGTGACTAAACACAGTAACACAGTGACTTAACACAGTAACACACAGTGACTAAACACAGTAACACACAGTGACATAACACAGCAATACATAGTGACTTAACACAGTAACACAGTGACTTAACACAGTAACACAGTGACTTAACACAGTAACACAGTGACTTGGCTGGACTATATAGCCTTCCTAACATTCAGCTATATAATGCTGCTTCATGCTGATCTGTTATGAATATACTACAGCAGTAGCAGTGTCAGGGACTGGGCCAATGTGTGTGTCACCGTGAGTGAACTCTGTGTGTACGCAGCTGTCTTTTCAAGGTCCATGACCTGACCTGCTGTATACGTGAGCTATACACACAATGCAGCTGTTTCTTTCTGTCAGTCCCACTATAGATACTTGACCAATACAGCTGTTTCTTTATATCAGTCCTAGTACAGATAGTACAACTCAGACATACAGGCAGAAAAACAGGGAGAGAATGGCAGAGAAACAGGAAGACAGGCAGGCAGACAGGCAGAGAAACAGGCAGACAGAATGGCAGAGAAACAGGTAGACAGGCAGGCAGACAGGCAGAGAAACAGGCAAACAGAAAGGCAGAGAAACAGGCAGACAGAATGGCAGAGAAACAGGTAGACAGAATGGCAGAGAAACAGGTAGACAGGCAGGCAGACAGGCAGAGAAACCGGCAGACAGAAAGGCAGAGAAACAGGCAGACAGAAAGGCAGAGAAACAGGCAGACAGAAAGGCAGAGAAACAGGCAGACAGACAGGCAGAGAAACAGGCAGACAGAAAGGCAGAGAAACAGGCAGACAGACAGGCAGAGAAACAGGCAGACAGAAAGGCAGAGAAACAGGCAGACAGACAGGCAGAGAAACAGGCAGACAGAAAGGCAGAGAAACAGGTAGACAGGCAGGCAGACAGGCAGAGAAACAGGCAGACAGAAAGGCAGAGAAGCAGGCAGACAGAAAGGCATAGAAACAGGCAGACAGACAGGCAGAGAAACAGGCAGACAGAAAGGCAGAGAAGTAGGCAGACAGGAAGGCAGAGAAACAGGTAGACAGGCATGTTGAATGTATCAAATCAAAATGCAAAACTGATAATCAGATAATCTTCCCCCATGCCTGTCTCTTTTCCCCATTATTCCAGTGTTATTATGGGGGTTAAAAAGGTATAAACATAAAACTGTAAGGAGTTCCAGGTCAGGAATCAGCTGGCATTGATTTCAAAGCATGCTCTTAGTCCTGGTCCTATCTGACAGGGAAAGAGAGAGATGTCCTGGTCCAATCTGACAGGGAAAGAGAGAGATGTCCTAGTTCTATCTGACAGGGAAAGAGAGAGATGTCCTAGTTCTATCTGACAGGGAAAGAGAGAGATGTCCTAGTCCAATCTGACAGGGAAAGAGAGAGATGTCCTGGTTCTATCTGACAGGGAAAGAGAGAGATGTCCTAGTTCTATCTGACAGGGAAAGAGAGAGATGTCCTAGTTCTATCTGACAGGGAAAGAGAGAGATGTCCTAGTCCAATCTGACAGGGAAAGAGAGAGATGTCCTAGTTCTATCTGACAGGGAAAGAGAGAGATGTCCTAGTCCAATCTGACAGGGAAAGAGAGAGATGTCCTAGTTCTATCTGACAGGGAAAAGAGAGATGTCCCAGTTCTATCTGACAGGGAAAAGAGAGATGTCCTAGTTCTATCTGACAGGGAAAGAGAGAGATGTCCTGGTTCTATCTGACAGGGAAAGAGAGAGATGTCCTAGTCCAATCTGACAGGGAAAGAGAGAGATGTCCTAGTCCAATCTGACAGGGAAAGAGAGAGATGTCCTAGTTCTATCTGACAGGGAAAGAGAGAGATGTCCTAGTCCAATCTGACAGGGAAAGAGAGAGATGTCCTGGTTCTATCTGACAGGGAAAGAGAGAGATGTCCTAGTTCTATCTGACAGGGAAAGAGAGAGATGTCCTAGTTCTATCTGACAGGGAAAGAGAGAGATGTCCTAGTTCTATCTGACAGGGAAAGAGAGAGATGTCCTAGTTCTATCTGACAGGGAAAGAGAGAGCTGCTGATGATATAACTTTTAAGACCCAAACAAGTAGTTAAAGGCTAACAGTTGAAACTGTAAAGAACAAGAGAACTTTTGGTTCAATGACCGATTATCTTGATTGACACTAGTTACCATAGCCACAAAGTAATAACCCTGCCGATTTCTACTATTTCTCTTTTTAAAATCTTATTTTAAATCTAACTTTAATGTCACCTGTTAAGTCCACTTCAATCCGTGTAGATGAAGGGGAGGAGACAGGTTAAAAATTATGTTTAAACCTTGAGACATTTGAGACGGATTGTGTGCCATTCGGAGGGTGAATGGGCAAGACAAAAGATTTAAGTGCCTTTCAACAGGGTATGGTAGTTTGTGCCCGGCGGTTTGTGTCAAGAACTGCAACACTGCTGGGTTTTTTTACACTCAACAGTTTGCTGTGTGTATCAAGAATTGTCCACCACCCAAAGGACATCCAGCCAACTTGACACAACTGTGAAGCATTGTAGTCAACATGGGCCAGCATCCCTGTAGAACGCTTTCAACACCTTGTAGAGTCCATGCTCCAACAAATTGAGGCTGTTCAGAGGGCAAAAGGGGGTGCGACTCAATATTAGGTTGGTGTACCTAATGTTTTGTACACTCAGTGTGTATATATTTTTTTTACTTTGTGTTTGTGATAACTAGTGGAAACCTGTTATCTGAGTTAGTGAGGATGATGATAATAATGACAGCTCACCTGGTTGTCACCTCTGGTTGTCAAGTCAACACGTTCAACACTGCTACGGTCCCAGAAAACATCAGACTGGTTCACCAACAAGTGTTTTGTTTTTCTTCCGCAGGTGGTCTCTTTGCAGTAACTTCCCTTCAAACAGTATTTAAAAGTTTCCCAGGTTCTGTCATTTCGTAAAAACTTAACAATCTTGCCGTATCTAGAAGAGCATGTTGTTTATTTCTATTTGATGGAAAACGCAGTAAGGGATCCAATTCACCGTGCAGGGTCCTGTGCCTAGTTGAATGTGAATTTCAGCAGAGGATCTGTTTGTGTGTTCGCGTGCGCGTGCGCGTGCGCGTTTGGTGGGCTGGAGGTCGACTTGCATGGCCAGAGGAAACGAGACAATAGCACCTTGGTCGCTGGAGGGAGGGGGGGCAGGGGCACGTGGGAGCTGAATAGGGAATTGTTGGAGAGGAGGAAGGGAGAGTGGAGCAGGGGAAGGAAAGAGAGAGAGGGGCTCTCCGTCCCGTGCCCCTCTCTCCCTCTCCCTCTCCCTTTCTCCTCTCCCTCTTTCTCTCCCTTTCTCCATCCCCCTCTCTCTCTCACTCTTCCTTTCTCCATCCCCCTCTCTCTCTCCCTAACCCTTCACCACCCCCTCCCCCTCTCCCTCTCCCTTTCTCCATCCCCTCTCTCCCTCTCCCTTTCTCCACCCCCTCTCCCTCTTTCCCTCTCCCTCTCCCTCTCCCTTTCTCCACCCCCCTCTCTCTCTCTCTCCCTTTCTCCACCCCCTCTCTCCCTCTCCCTTTCTCCACCCCCTCTCTCCCTCTTCCTCTTTCCCTCTCCCTCTCCCTTTCTCCACCCCCTCTCTCCCTCTCCCTTTCCCTCTCTCTCTCCCTTTCGCCATCCCCCTCTCCCTCTCCCTTTCTCCCTACCCTCTTTCCCTCTCCCTCCCCCTCTCTTCCACTCTCTTTCTCTCAATTCAATTCATGGGCTTTATTGGCATGGAAAACATATGTTTACATTGCCAAAGCAAGTGAAATGGGAATAGGTACACTTCATGAACACTTCGTGAAATAAACAATAACAGATTTACAGGAAGCATTACTCTTACAAAAGTTCCAAAAGAATAAAGACATTTCAAATGTCATATTATGTCTTTATACAGTGTTGTAATGTGCAAATAGCTAAAGCACAAAAGGGAATATAAACTAAAACATAAATATAGGTTGTATTTACAATGGTGATTGTTCTTCACTGGTTGCCCTTTTTTGAGGCAACAGGTTGCAAAACTTGCTGCTGGGATGGTAAACTGGGGTATTCACTCGGTAGATATGGAAGTTAATCACAATTGGATTTGTTTTGGAATTCTTTGTGGATCTGTGTAATCTGAAGGAAATATGTGTCTCTAATATGGTCATACATTTGGCAGGAGGTTAGGAAGTGCAGCTCAGTTCCCACCTCATTTTGTGGGCAGTGAGCACATAGCCTTTCTTCTCTTGAGAGCCAGGTCTGCCTACGGCAGCCTTTCTCAATAGCAAGGCTATGCTCACTGAGTCTGTACACTGCCAAAGCTATCCTTAAGTTTGGGTCAGTCATAGTGTTCAGGTATTCTGCCACTGTGTACTCTCTGTTTAGGGCCAAATAGCATTCCTGTTTGCTCAGTTTTTTTTTGTTCATTCTTTCCAATGTGTCAAGTAATTATCTTTTTGTTTTCTCATGTTTTTGTTAGGTCTTATTGTGTTGCTGTCCTGTTGCTCTGTGTGGTGTGTTTGTGTTTGTGAACAGAGCCCCAGGACCAGCTTGCTTAGGGACTCTTCTCCAGGTTCATCTCTCTGTAGGTGATGGCTTTGTTGTGGAAGGTTTGGGAATCGTTTTCTTTTAGGTGGTTGTAGAATTTAACATCTCTTTTCTGGATTTTCATCATTAGTGGGTATCGGCCTAATTCTGCTCTGTATGTACTATTTATTGTTTTACATTGTACTCTGGGGATATTTTTCCAGAATTCTGCATGCAGAGTCTCAATATGGTGTTTGTCCTATTTTGTGAATTCTTGGTTGGTGAGCGGACCCCAGACCTCACAACCATAAAAGGTAATGGGCTCTATAACTGATTCAAGCATTTTTAGAGAGAGAGAGAGAGCACAGGGCCAGATGCTCAGCAGGCTCTGCTCACACTTACTGGTCTGAGGCCAAACCAGGCGACTAACAACATTCAACACTTTATGGAAAAGAAAGCTTTCACTGGTTGCCCTTATTCATGCTGGAATATCCAAGGCCTGAGGTCATTTGCCTTTAGCCTAAACAGCAGGAACCTGAACTTCACCACATGGTATAGAGGAGATGGACCTACTAGGTAACAGAACGCTGTCCCATCCACCAAACTACCAGGTGTGAAACAGGGAAGGAACTCAGGGGGTACTCTAATTTAGAGCAGACCTAACTCACTCAATTAAATTAATCAAACAGGAACATTTTACATTTGGCTGGAAAATCAAAAGGAAATGATCTCAACAGAAAAAATGTCCTCCTGCGTGCTACCTACAGTGCATTCATAAAGTATTCAGACCCCTTCCCTTTTTCCACATTTTGTTCCTTTTCAGTCTTACTCGAAAATGTATTAAATTACACATCTACACACAATGCCCCATAATGACAAAGTAAAAACAGGTTTTAAGAAATGTTGCTAATAGAAATACCTTGTTTACATAAATATTCAGACCCTTTGCTATGGGACTCGAAATTGAGCTCAGGTGCATCCTGTTTATATTGATCACCCTTGAGATATTTCTACAACTTGATTGGAGTCCACCTGTGGTAAATTCAATTGATTGGACATGATTTGGAAAGGCACACACCTGTCTATATTAGGCCCCACGGTTGAAAGTGCATGTCAGAGCAAAAAAAAAGCCATGAGGTTGAAGGAATTGTCTGTAAAGCTCCGAGACAGCATTGTGACACGGATCTGTGGAAAGGTACCAAAACCTTTCTGCAACATTGAAGGTCCCGAAGGCCACAGTACACAGTCCCCAAGAACAGTGGCCTCCATCATTGTTAAATGAAAGATGTTTGGAACCACCAAGACTCTTCCTACAGGTGGCCGCCCGGCCAAACTGAGCAATCGGAGGAGAAGGAATAACCCAATGGTCACTCTGACAGAGCTCCAGAGTTACTCTGTGGAGATGGGAGAACCTTCCAGAAGGACAACCATCTCTGCAGCACTCCACTAATCAGGCCTTTAAACGGAAGCCACTCCTCAGTAAAAGGCACAGCCTGCTTGGGATTTGCCAAAAGGCACCTTAAGGACTCTCAAACCGTGAGAAACAAGATTATCTGGTCTGATGAAACCAAGATTGAACTCTTTACCCTAAATGCCAAGTGCCTGGCACCATCCCTATGGTGAAGCATGGTGGTGGCAGCATCATACTGTGGGGATGTTTTTCAGTGGCAGGGACTGGGAGACTAGTCAGAATCAAAGCAAAGATAAACGGAGCGAAAGTACAGAGAGATGCTGTTCCAGAGCGTTCAGGATTTCAGACTGGGGCAAAGGTTTACCTTTCATTAGGACAACAACCCTAAGCTTCGGGACAAGTCTCTGAATGTCCTTGAATGGCCCAGCCAGAGCCCGGACTTGAACCCGATCAAACATCTCTGGAGAAACCTGAAAATGGCTGTGCAGCGACGCTCCCCATCTAACCTGACAGAGAAACTCCACAAATACAGGTGTGCCAAGCTTGTAGCATCATATCCAAGAAGACTCATGGCAGTTATCCCTGCCAAAGGTGCTTCAACAAAGTACTGAGTAAAGGTCTGAATACTGATGTAAATGTGATAATTCAGTTTTGTATTTTTAATTGATTTGCAAAGATGTATAACAACCTGTTTTTGTTGTCATTATGGGGTATTGTGTGTAGATTGATGAGGGGGGAAAAACAATTTAATGCATTTTAAAATAAGGTTGTAACATTACAAATTGTGAAAAAAGGGGTCCGAATAATTTCCGAATAATTTCCGAATGTATATACCCCCACTAGAATCCCCATACTTTAATGAAGACAGCTTCTCCATCCTAGAGGAAGGGATTTCCAGGCCAAGGGACATCTGTGGTCTGTGGTGACCTAAATGCCAGAACTGGACAAGACCTGACACCCTCAACACACAGGGGGACAAACACCTACCTGAAGGTGACAGCATTCCATCCCCCATATGTCACCTTAGACACAACTTATTTAAAAATATATATTTATCCTTATTGTAAGGTGGAAAGGCACACAATAACATAACTACAACTATGAAAACATACCAACAAAAATTGTCTAAACTCCTGTAGCTCTGTCGCACGTTGGTTGTGTACATAGTCAATGGTAGGCTTTGAGGGGACTCCTACAGTAGATACACTTATAGCTCATCTCTTGGCAGTAGTACTGTAGACTACTTTATCACTGACCTCAACCCAGAGTCTCTCAGAGCGTTCACAGTCAGTCCACTGACACCTCTATCAGATCACAGCAAAATCACAGTCTACTTGAACAGAGCAATACACAATCATGAGGCATCAAAGCCAAAGGAACTGAATAATATTAAGAAATACTATAGATGGAAGGAAAGTAGTGTGGAAACCTACCAAAAATCAATTAGGCAACAACAAATGCGATCCCCTTTAGACAACTTCCTGGACAAAACGTTTCACTGTAATAGTGAAGGTGAAAACGTGGCAGTGGAAAACCTAAACAGTATATTTGACCTCTCAGTTTCCCTATCAATTCAACACATTTCAAGCAGAAAACGTAAGAAAATGAACCACAATGACAAATGGTTTGAGAGATTGCAAAAACCTAAGAGAGAAATTAAGAAACCTATCCAGCCAAAAACATAGAGACCCAGAAAACCTGAGCGTATGCCTTCCCTATGGGGAATCACTAAAACAATACAGAAATACCCTACAGAAAAAGTAATTGAAGAATCCATAAACTCTAACCATTTCTGGGAAAAATTGGAAAACACTAAACAAACAACAACATGAATAGTTATCTATCGAATGGATAACCCACTTCTCCAATCTTTTTGGCTCTATAACATAGAACAAACAGCAAAAAAATATAGATCAATACAAATCTTAGAATCAACTATTAACACGAATTGATGCTTTCTGCCAATATCAGATATGTCTATGTCCTGGGAAATGTTATTGTTAATTACAACCTCATCCGCATGCGAATTAGCTGGTAGCTCAACCATCCCGTGGATGTGACACCCATCCCGAAGAAGTTTTAAGAACTGTAATATCTTATGTTTCACAGAGTCGTGGCTGAACGACGACACGGACAATATAGAGCTTGCAGGATTTTTACTTATTTTCCACCATAATTTGCAAATAAATTCATTAAAAATCCTACAATGTAATTTTCTGGATTTTTTTTCTCATTTTGTCTGTCATAGTTGAAGTGTACCTAGGATGAAAATTACAGGCCTCTCTCATCTTTTTAAGTGGGGAAACTTGCACAATTGGTGGCTGACTAAATACTACAGTTAGCACTGAGGCGGTGTGCCCTAGGAGGAAGTGCACTGTGTGCAGCTCACCCTGCACTAACATAAATAACATGAGCACATCTACTGCTGCTAAGCTTCCCAGTAAAGCAACGAAAACAGTAAGCATCCCAGAAGAAAAGTGCTCAAAATAGCTCACGTTAACATATGTAGCTTAAGAAGCAAGGTTAATTAAATCAATAAGTTGCTAGTAACAGATGATATTCATGTTCTGACTGATCTATGAAAACTCACTTAGTTAGCACCTTTGCTACAGTGGTAGAAATACAAGGTAATAACATATACAGAAAAAACATGCCAAAGGAGGAGGTGTTGCTGTTTAAATTCAGAACTACATTCATGTAAATATTAGAGGAGCTCATGTCAAATACTGTTGAAGTAATATGGCTATAGGTTCATCTGCCTTACTTAATGCCCATTATGGTGGGAAGCTGCTGTAGACCACAAAGTGCTAAAAGTCAGTATCTGGATAACATGTGTGAAATGCTTGATAATGTATGTGATATCAACAGAGAGATATATTTTCTGGGTGATTTAAATACAGACTGGCTTTCATCAAGCTACCCACTCGAGAAAAAGCTTAAAACTGTCAACCTACCAGGGTAGTTTCAAAGAACACAGGAATAAAATCAATAACATGTACTGATCACATTTTTACTAATGCTGCAGATATTTCAGTGCCATCATTCACTGAATCAGATGGCTCATTCATCACAAAACTAACTGATATTGCCAGCTACTTTAATTAATTTTTCATTGGCAAGATTTGCTATATTTTCAATTTAAGCCTACTAGAAGGTGAGTTCCCCCAGGCTTGGACTGTAGTAAAAGTCCTTCCACTACCTAAGAATAGTAAATCCCCATTTACTGCCTCAAATAGCCGACCAATCAGCCTGTTCCCAACCCTTAGTAAACTTTTGGAAAAAATGTGTTTGGCAAGATACAATGCTATTTTACAGTAAACAAATTGACATCAAACTTTCAGCATGCTAATAGGACTTTCAAAAAGCACAGTGCTTACAAAAATGACTGATGATTGGCTGAGAGAAATTGATGATAAAAAGATTGGGGGCGCGTTTTGTTAGAATTCAGTGCCGCTTTTGACATCATCGATCTTAGTCTGCTGCTGGAAAAACAAATGTGATATGGCTTTACACCCACTGCTATAATGTGGATAAAGAGTTACCTGTTTAATAGAACACAGAAGGTGTTCTTTAATGGAATCATCTCAACCATAATCCAGGTAGAATCAGGAAGTCCCAGGGCAGCTGTCTAGGCCCCTTACTTTTTTCAATCTTTTCTAATGACATACATGGCTTTGAATAAAGCCAGTGTGTCTATGTATGCAGATGACTCAACACTATGCATGTCAAGCTACAACATCAACTGAAATGACTGCTTCACTCAACAGAGAGCTGCAGTTATTTTCAGAATGGGTGGCAAGGAATAAGTTAGTCCTACATACTTCTAAAACTAAAAGCATTGTATTTGCGACAAATCATTCACTGAACC
Source organism: Oncorhynchus masou masou (assembly GCF_036934945.1). Lineage (NCBI taxonomy): Eukaryota > Metazoa > Chordata > Actinopteri > Salmoniformes > Salmonidae > Oncorhynchus > Oncorhynchus masou. The sequence goes on from NC_088220.1 coordinate 5,032,018, forward strand.
ATAATGTGGAAACTGAGCAAGCTGAGATGACTAAACAGCTTGGAGTAACCCTCGATTGTAAACTGTCATGGTCAAAACATATTGATGCAACAGTAGCTAAGATGGGTAAAAATGTCGCTAATAAAGAGCTGCTCTACCTTCTTAACAGCACTATCAACAAGGCAGGTCCTAGTTTCTACCTTCTTAACAACACTATGAACAAGGCAGGTCCTACAGGCCCTAGTTTTGTCGCACGTGGACTACTGTTCAGTCGTGTAGTCAGGTGCCCAAAACGGGACTTAGGATAATTGCAATTGGCTCAGAACAGGGCAGCGAGCTGTCTGTTTGATCTATTGGTGCACAGCTCGGACACCCATACATACCCCACAAGACATGTGGTCTCTTCACAGTCCCCAAGTCCAGAACAGATTATGGGAGGCGCACAGTACTACTTAGAACCATGACTACATGGAACTCTATTCCACATCAGGTAACTGATGCAGCAGTAGAATCAGATTTAAAAACAAATAAAAATACACCTTATGGAACAACGGGGACTGAAGCAACACAAACATAGGAACAGACACATGCATACACACACATCATAACAGATGCACTATACACATAGGTACACATGGATTTAGTACTGTAGATCTGTGGTAGTGGTGGAGAAGGGGCCTGAGGGCACACAGCATGTTGTGAAAACTGTGAATGTATTGTATTGTTTTTAAAATGGTATAAACTACCTTTATTTTGCTGGACCCCAGGATGTGGATCCTGTCATGGTTCCACTTGTCACTAGAAGGCAGCAGAGACCGTCCTAGAGACATTAACGACACTCAGGTGTGTCCTATGTACTCAGTATGATGTCACTGTTAAAAGAGGTGTGTTTTCTGTTGTCCTTTGCTGGAGCTTGAATTGTTTACAGTCACAGATCCATAATAAATACAAATACCACATAATAATACACACAAATGACTTGAGAGCACAGCAGGAAAGGGAGTGAAAAAAAGAAAAGAAAACGCTTCTACTTTCCCCAGTGCATAAGTCTCCACCCTGCTACCAAACATCATGTAAATGCAAGTATTTCCTGTGACTGTGCCTCAAAAAAATAGTTTACATGGCCCACAACTCCACCCTGAACTTGAGTAGCCTTTACAACCAGGCCCACCTCTACAAGGCAGCAGTGCCCACCTTCGCCTGTAAGGACATCGACCTCAACCGCAGCCCAACACCTCACACAGGAGCAACAGATCAACGGATACCCAGACCAGCGAGACATTCTCTCAGACCTGCGGGACCCCTCCCACGGACTTACACAAAGAGGACCCACAGCGAAAGGACCTACATCCAGACCACAGCACCACCAGCCACATCCACACCCCTACCCCAACCAATCAAAACCCCACCAAATCAATCATGCCCACGCCCCATTTAGGCACCCTCAGATCAGACTTATGCCCCTCCTACCCACTCCATGCCACCACAGAGGGCATCAGCATGAAAGTCACACATACGCCCAACTCCCACTCTTGCACTAGTCCAAGCCAATGGCATGTATCAGATGCTCAGCAGGCTCTGCTCAGAAAGATGTGTCGGCATCAAGTAATTGTCTCTGGCCCCCTCCCAGTTAGGGGGAGTGATGAGCTCTACAGCAGAGTCTCACAACTCAATCGCTGGTTGAAAACTGTTTTCTGCCCCTCCCAAAAGATTGTACTGTCATATCTGTTCAGGCCGCTAGGGATGTTTTCCTATGACGTTTTATTTAACCTTTATTTTACTAGGCAAGTCAGTTAAGAACACATTCTTATTTTCAATGACAGCCTAGGAACAGTGGGCTAACTGCCTGTTCAGGGGCAGAATGACAGATTTGTACCTTGTCAGCGCGGGGATTCAAACTTGCAACCTTTCGGTTACTAGTCCAACACTCTAACCACTAGGCTACTCTGCCAGGTATAATATATTCTTTGTGTATGTGAATTCTGTGTGATTAGTTAGGTATTTAGTAAATAAATAATAAAACCCAATTTTGTATTGCTGATTCAACTTGTTAGCCAGGTTTCTTGCAGAAAACCAAGAATTTACAACTTTCAGATTATGAGACTGAAGTAAAATGACGATTGATATTGACTGCTATTGATGTAAAATATTACTAGATCTTTAAGAGTTTTTTTGGAAGATAACAGCTCTACAAATATTATTTTGTGGTGCCCGACTCTCTAGTTAATTACATTTACATGATTATCTCAATCAGGTGATATTAATTACGGATACATTATTTTATAGAAGAGCATGTTTTAGCAATTAATCCGGCATAGCCAAAGACACGACAGAGAGAATTAGAGAGAGAATTCTTAAATTCACACAGGACACAGGATAAGACAGGAGAAGTACTCCAGATATAACAGACTGACCCTAGTCCCCCAACACAAACTACTGCAGCATAAATACTGGAGGCTGAGACAGGAGGGGTCAGGAGACACTGTGGTTCCATCCGATGATACCCCCGGACAGGGCCAAACAGGCAGGATATTACCCCACCCACTTTGCCAAAGCACAGCTCCCACACCACTAGAGGGATATCTTCAACCACCAATTTACCATCCTGAGACAAGGCTGAGTATAGCTCACAAAGATCTTAGCCACGGCACAACCCAAGGGGGGTCACCAACCCAGACAGGAAGATCATGTCAGTGACTCAACCCACTCAAGTGACGCACCCCTCCTAAGGACGCTATGGAAGAGCACCAGTAAGCCAGTGGCTCAGCCCCTGTAATAGGGTTAGAGGCAGAGAATCCCAGTGGAGAGAGGGGAACCGGCCAGGCGGAGACAGCAAGGGTGGTTCGTTGCTCCAGAGCCTTTCCGTTCACCTTTACACTCCTGGGCCAGACTACACTCAATCATATGACCCACTGAAGAGATGAGTCTTCAGTAAAGACTTAAAGGTTGAGACCGAGTTTGCGTCTCTCACATGGGTAGGCAGACCATTCCATAAAAATGGAGCTCTATAGGAGAAAGCCCAGCTGTTTGCTTAGAAATTCTAGGGACAATTAGGAGGCCTGCATCTTGTGACCGTAGCGTACGGGTAGGTATGTACGCATGACCAAGTCGGAAGCTTTTCAGCCATCCACTTCCTTATGTCTGAAACACAGGCTTCTAGCGAGGGCAATTTTGGGGCTTCACCATGTTTCATTGAAATGTACAGCTGTGTGTCATCCGCATAGCAGTGAAAGTTAACATTATGTTTTCGAATGATATCCCCAAGAGGTCAAATACTGTATATAGTGATAACAATAGTGGTCCTAAAACGGAACCTTGAGGAACACCGAAATTTACAGTTGATTCGTCAGAGGACAAACCATTCACAGAGACAAACTGATATATTTCCAACAGATAAGATCTAAACCAGGCCAGAACTTGTCCGTGTAGACCAATTTGGGTTTCCAATCTCTCCAAAAGAATGTGGTGATCGATGGTATCAAAAGCAGCACTAAGGTCTAGGAGCACGAGGACAGATGCAGAGCCTCAGTCTGACACCATTAAAGGTAATTTACCACCTTCACAAGTGCAGTCTCAGTGCTATGATGGGGTCTAAAATCAGACTAAAGAATTTTGTGTACATTGTTTGTTTTCAGGAAGGCAGTGAGTTGCTGCGCAACAGCTTTTTCAATTTTTTTTGAGAGGAATGGAAGATTCGATATTAGGCCGATAGTTTTTTATATTTTCTGGGTCAAGGTTTGGCTTTTTCAAGCGAGGCTTTATTACTGCCACTTGTAGTGAGTTTAGTACACATCCGGTGGATAGATAGATGTTTATTATGTTCAAAATAGGAGGGCCAAGTACTGGAAGCAGCTCTTTCAGTAGTTTAGTTGGTATAGGGTCCAGTATGCAGCTTGAAGGTTTAGAGTCCATGATTATTCTCATCATTTAAAAAAAATATATATTTCACCTTTATTTACATTTACATTTAAGTCATTTAGCAGACGCTCTTATCCAGAGCGACTTACAAATTGGTGAATTCACCTTCTGACATCCAGTGGAACAGCCACTTTACTATAGTGCATCTAAATCATTTAAGGGGGAGGGGGGGGTGAGAAGGATTACTTATCCTATCCTAGGTATTCCTTGAAGAGGTGGGGTTTCAGGTGTCTCCGGAAGGTGGTGATTGACTCTGCTGTCCTGGCGTCGTGAGGGAGTTTGTTCCACCATTGGGGGGCCAGAGCAGCGAACAGTTTTGACTGGGCTGAGCGGGAACTGTACTTCCTCAGTGGTAGGGAGGCGAGCAGGCCAGAGGTGGATGAACGCAGTGCCCTTGTTTGGGTGTAGGGCCTGATCAGAGCCTGGAGGTACTGCGGTGCCGTTCCCCTCACAGCTCCGTAGGCAAGCACCATGGTCTTGTAGCGGATGCGAGCTTCAACTGGAAGCCAGTGGAGAGAGCGGAGGAGCGGGGTGACGTGAGAGAACTTGGGAAGGTTGAACACCAGACGGGCTGCGGCGTTCTGGATGAGTTGTAGGGGTTTAATGGCACAGGCAGGGAGCCCAGCCAACAGCGAGTTGCAGTAATCCAGACGGGAGATGACAAGTGCCTGGATTAGGACCTGCGCCGCTTCCTGTGTGAGGCAGGGTCGTACTCTGCGGATGTTGTAGAGCATGAACCTACAGGAACGGGCCACCGCCATGATGTTGGTTGAGAACGACAGGGTGTTGTCCAGGATCACGCCAAGGTTCTTAGCGCTCTGGGAGGAGGACACAATGGAGTTGTCAATGTCAACCGTGATGGCGAGATCATGGAATGGGCAGTCCTTCCCCGGGAGGAAGAGCAGCTCCGTCTTGCTGAGGTTCAGCTTGAGGTGGTGATCCGTCATCCACACTGATATGTCTGCCAGACATGCAGAGATGCGATTCGCCAACTGGGCATCAGAAGGGAGAAAGGAGAAGATTAATTGTGTGTCGTCTGCATAGCAATGATAGAAGAGACCATGTGAGGTTATGACAGAGCCAAGTGACTTGGTGTATAGCGAGAATAGGAGAGGGCCTAGAACAGAGCCCTGGGGGACACCAGTGGTGAGAGCGCGTGGTGAGGAGACAGATTCTCGCCACGCCACCTGGTAGGAGCGACCTGTCAGGTAGGACGCAATCCAAGCGTGGGCCGCGCCGGAGATGCCCAACTCGGAGAGGGTGGAGAGGAGGATCTGATGGTTCACAGTATCGTAGGCAGCCGATAGGTCTAGAAGGATGAGAGCAGAGGAGAGAGAGTTAGCTTTAGCAGTGCGGAGCGCCTCCGTGATACAGAGAAGAGCAGTCTCAGTTGAATGACTAGTCTTGAAACCTGACTGATTTGGATCAAGAAGGTCATTCTGAGAGAGATAGCGGGAGAGCTGGCCAAGGACGGCACGTTCAAGAGTTTTGGAGAGAAAAGAAAGAAGGGATACTGGTCTGTAGTTGTTGACATCGGAGGGATCGAGTGTAGGTTTTTTCAGAAGGGGTGCAACTCTCGCTCTCTTGAAGACGGAAGGGACGTAGCCAGCGGTCAGGGATGAGTTGATGAGCGAGGTGAGGTAAGGGAGAAGGTCTCCGGAAATGGTCTGGAGAAGAGAGGAGGGGATAGGGTCAAGCGGGCAGGTTGTTGGGCGGCCGGCCGTCACAAGAAGAGAGATTTCATCTGGAGAGAGAGGGGAGAAAGAGGTCAGAGCACAGGGTAGGGCAGTGTGAGCAGAACCAGCGGTGTCGTTTGACTTAGCAAACGAGGATCGGATGTCGTCGACCTTCTTTTCAAAATGGTTGACGAAGTCATCTGCAGAGAGGGAGGAGGGGGGGGGGGAGGAGGATTCAGGAGGGAGGAGAAGGTGGCAAAGAGCTTCCTAGGGTTAGAGGCAGATGCTTGGAATTTAGAGTGGTAGAAAGTGGCTTTAGCAGCAGAGACAGAGGAGGAAAATGTAGAGAGGAGGGAGTGAAAGGATGCCAGGTCCGCAGGGAGGCGAGTTTTCCTCCATTTCCGCTCGGCTGCCCGGAGCTCTGTTCTGTGAGCTCGCAATGAGTCGTTGCAATGAGGTTAGTGGAAGAACAGCATCTAATAAAGATGAGGTCGAGCGTATTGCCTGCCTTGTGAGTATGGGGGGAAGGTGAGAGGGTGAGGTCAAAAGAGGAGAGGAGTGGAAAGAAGGAGGCAGAGTGGAATGAGTCAAAGGTAGACGTGGGGAGGTTAAAGTCGCCCAGGACTGTGAGAGGTGAGCCGTCCTCAGGAAAGGAGCTTATCAAGGCATCAAGCTCATTGATGAACTCTCCGAGGGAACCTGGAGGGCGATAAATGATAAGGATGTTAATCTTGTATGAAAGGGCTGGTAACTGTGACAGCATGGAATTCAAAGGAGGCGATAGACAGATGGGTAAGGGGAGAAAGAGAGAATGACCACTTGGGAGAGATGAGGATCCCGGTGACACCACCCCGCTGACCAGAAGCTCTCGGGGTGTGCGAGAACACGTGGGCGGACGAAGAGAGAGCAGTAGGAGTAGCAGTGTTATCTGTGTTGATCCATGTTTCCGTCAGTGCCAAGAAGTCGAGGGACTGGAGGGAGGCATAGGCTGAGATGAACTCTGCCTTGTTGGCCGCAGATCGGCAGTTCCAGAGGCTACCGGAGACCTGGAACTCCACGTGGGTCGTGCGCGCTGGGACCACCAGATTAGGGTGGCCGCGGCCACGCGGTGTGGAGCGTTTGTATGGTCTGTGCAGAGAGGAGAGAACAGGGATAGATAGACACATAGTTGACAGGCTACAGAAGAGGCTACGCTAATGCAAAGGAGATTGGAATGACAAGTGGACTACACGTCTCGAATGTTCAGAAAGTTAAGCTTACGTAGCAACAAACATACAGTCAATAACACAGTATAAATAAGTCTATATACAATGTGAGCAAATGAGGTGAGATAAGGGAGGTAAAGGCCATGGTGGCAAAGAAAATACAATATAGCAAGTAAAACACTGGAATAGTAGATTTGCAGTGGAAGAAATGTGCAAAGTAGAAATAAAAAGAATGGGGTGCAAAGGAGCAAAATAAATAAATAAATAAAATAAATACAGTAGGGAAAGAGGTAGTTGTTTGGGTTAAATTATAGGTGGGCTATGTACAGGTGCAGTAATCTGTGAGCTGTTCTGACAGTTGGTGCTTAAAGCTAGTGAGGGAGATAAGTGTTTCCAGTTTCAGAGATTTTTGTAGTTCGTTCCAGTTATTGGCAGCAGAGAACTGGGGGTGACCAGAGAGATATACCTGCTGGAGCGCGTGCTACAGGTGGATGATGCTGTGGTGACCAGCGAGCTGAGATAAGGGGGGACTTTACCTAGCAGGGTCTTGTAGATGACATGGAGCCAGTGGATTTGGCGACGAGTATGAAGCAAGGGCCAGACAACGAGAGCGTACAGGTCGCAGTGGTGGGTAGTATATGGGGCTTTGGTGACAAAACGGATGGCACTGTGATAGACTGCATCCAATTTGTTGAGTAGGGTATTGGAGGCTATTTTGGAAATGACATCGCCGAAGTCGAGGATTGGTAGGATGGTCAGTTTTACAAGGGTATGTTTGGCAGCATGAGTGAAGGATGCTTTGTTGCGAAATAGGAAGCCAATTCTAGATTTAACTTTGGATTGGAAATGCTTGATGTGGGTCTGGAAGGAGAGTTTACAGTCTAACCAGACACCTAGGTATTTGTAGTTGTCCACGTATTCTAAGTCAGAGCCGTCCAGAGTAGTGATGTTGGACAAGCGGGTAGGTGCAGGCAGCGTTCGGTTGAAGAGCATGCATTTAGTTTTACTTGTATTTAAGAGCAATTGAAGGCCACAGAAGGAGAGTTGTATGGCATTGAAGCTTGCCTGGAGGGTTGTTAAGTACCACTGCACGTGTTCAATTGTTCGGATTACCAGAATATAGTTCATTTCCCCCACATACTGATGTTCCCAGAATCTCTATGTTAACCAAGTTTTTTTTAAATGTATCCTCAGTAGGTTAGAGAAGGGAAAAGGGGGGAAGAGGTATTTTTGACTGCCATAAACCAATCCCCCAGGCCAACGTCATGACATCTCTTTCTCTCTTTCTTTCTTTCTCTCTCTCGGAGGACCTGAGCCCTAGGACCATGCCTCAGGACTACCTGGCATGATGACTCCTTGCTGTCCCCAGTCCACCTGGCAGTGCTGCTGCTCCAGTTTCAACTGTTCTGCCTGCGGCTATGGAACCCTGACCTGTTCCCCGGACGTGCTACCTGTCCCAGACCTGATGTTTTCAAATCTCTAGAGACAGCAGGAGTGGTAGAGATACTCTTAATGATCGGCTATGAAAAGCCAACTGACATTTACTCCTGATGTGCTGACATGTTGCACCCTCGACAACTACTGTGATTATTATTATTTGACCATGCTGGTCATTTATGAACATTTGGACCAACAACATTGGACACTTCATGGAACACAAATCCTTCACTATCTATCTCATCCTGGAATATCCAAGGCCTGAGGGCATCTGCCTTTGGCCAAAAGAGCAGGAACCTGGACTTCACCAAAGAAATAAAAAAATACAAACATTGTCATTGTCACAAGAAACATGGTATAAAAGAGATGGACCCACTGGTTGCCCTCTAGGTTACAGAGAGCTGGTAGTCCCATCCACCAAACTACCAAGTGTGAAACAGGGAAGGGACTCAGGGGTACTCTGGTATAGAGCAGATCTAACTCTATAAGATTAATCAAAACAGGAACATTTTACAATTGGCTAGAACATTAAAAGGAAATGATCTCAACAGAGAAAAATGTGCTCCTGTGTGCTACCTATATCCCACCACTAGAATCCCCATACTGAAGACAGCTTCTCCATCCTGGAGGGGAAATCAATCATTTCCAGGCCCAGGAACATGGACAAGAACCTGACACCCACAGCACACAGGGGGACAAACATCTACATGGAGCATTTCCTCCCCTGTATGCCTCTCCAGACACTGACAACATAACCAACAAACACGGGTCACAACTCCTTCAGCTCTGTCGTATGCTGGGTTTGTACAACAATGGTTGTCACGTTCTGACCTTTATTTCCTTTGTTTTGTCTTTATTTAGTATGGTCAGGGTGTGAGTTTGGGTGGGCAGTCTATGTGTGTTTTTCTATGTTGGGGTTTTGAGTTCAGCCTAGTATGGTTCTCAATCAGAGGCAGGTGTCGTTAGTTGTCTCTGATTGAGAATCATACTTAGGTAGCCTGGATTTCACTTTTGAGTTGTGGGTGTTTGTTTCCGTGTGAGTGTTTGTTGCCACACGGTACTGTTTCATTGTTTTGTATTGTTCAGTTTATGTCTTTAAATAAACATTATGGACACTTACCACGCTGCGCATTGGTCCTCCGATCCTTCTCGCTACTCCTCCTCAGAAGAGGAGGAAGAATGCCGTTACAATGGTAGGCTTCAAGGCGACTCCTATGGTAGGTTCACCTATAGCTCATCTCTTGGCAGTAGTACTGTAGACTACTTTATCACTGACCTCAACCCAGAGTCTCTCAGAGCGTTCACAGTCAGTCCACTGACACCCCTATCAGATCACAGCAACATTACTGTCTACTTGAACAGAGCAACACTCAACAAAGACTCATCGAAGCCGAACAAACTGAATCATATCGTTAACTGACTAAAGGTACCAAAAAATACAAAAAGTTGGTAAAGTTGGTCTGCTATACAAATGGATGGAAAAGCAGTGTTGGGGGGGGAAATCATAGCACAGTATAAAAGTACACAAACAAATGTTAAAATAAATAAATATATAGATTTCTTTCCATGGGGCCATTGGGTGACACATGGATGCTGCTTGAGCCCCACCCTCTTTTACATATGTATATCAACAAATTGGAAAAGGGCACTAGAACAGTCTGCAGCACCTGGCTTCACCTTACTGACTCAGAAGTCAAATGTCTGTTTGCGGATGATCTGGTGCTTCTGTACCCAACCAAGGAGGGCATACAGCAGCACCTAGATCTTCTGCATAGACTGTCAGACCTGGGCCCTGATAGCAAATCTCAGTAAGACCAACAAAATGGTGTTCCAAAGAAAGATCCAGTTGCCAAGACAACAAATGCAAATTCTATCTAGACACTGTTGCTCTAGAAACAGAGCACACAATCCAGAAAAGAGCTGTTCAGTTCTCCTACCACTTAAAAGGAAGCGATCCCCACACATTCCACCACAAACACAAACAGACCCCAAAGAGCCCAGGACAGAAACACATTTAGACCCAAAGAAATCATCAGAAAACAAAATTAAAACTATTTCACACATTGGAAAGAATCAACCACAAAAACTGAATGAACTAGAATGCCCTAAACAGAGTACACAGTGGCAGAATACCTGACCACTGTGACTGACCCAAACTTAAGAAAATCAATGACTTTGGACAGACTTAGTGAGCATAGCCTTGCTATTGAGAAAGGCTGCCGTAGGCAGACATGGCTCTCAAGAGAAGACAGGCTGTAACGGTTGTCGTTGGTGGAAGAAGGAGAGGACCAAGGTGCAGAGTGGTACTTGTTCATGATCTTTTAATTACACTTAACACTAGAACAAAAAGAACAAACGAAACAGTCCTGTCTGGTACAGAGACAAAAAAAAACAACTACCCACAACTCAAGGGCGAAAATAAGTATGGTTCTCAATCAGAGACGATTGACAGCTGCCTCTGATTGGGAACCATACCAGGCCAAACACCTAGAAATACAAACATAGAACAAAACAGAATGCCCACCCCAGCTCACGCCCTGACCAACCTAAAATAGAGACATAACAAAAAGGAACTAAGGTCAGGATGTGACACAGGCTATATAAAGACTGCCCACAAAATGAGGTGGAAACTGAGCTGCACTCCCTAACTTCCTGCCAAATGTTTGACCATATTAGAGACACATGTTTCCCACAGATCCCACAAACATTGATAAAGTCCCATATCTGTTAGGTGAAATACCGCAGTGTGAAGTCACAGCAGCAAGATGTGTGGACCGTTACCATGAGAAAAGGTCAACCAGTGGAGAACAAACACTATTCTAAATACAACCTGTATTTATCTGTTTATTTATTTGACCTTTCATACTTCACTGTACAAACACAATAATATAACATTATATTCTTTAAAACCTTATGTGAGTAATGTTTACTAATGTGTCCTTCCCTTTTGTTAATTATCTATTCCATTTGCTTTGGCAATATAAACATGTTTCCCATGCTGACAAAACCCATTCAATTGAATTGAGAGAGAGAGAGGGAGAGAGAGACTGTGTGTGTGTAAGCAGGTGCATGTGTCTTCAAGAGTTCCTGGAACCAGGAAAAGGGAGTGACAGGGAGGATATAGGAGCAGCTTCCCAGCAACCTATAATGCACTCTGTGCAATTACTCCTACTAACTGTCAACTCTTTCATCCATGAACGTTCCACTGGAGACTGTGTGTGTGTGTGTGTGTGTGTGTGTGTGCGTGTGCGTGCGTGTGTGTGGAGGGGGATACAGATACAGACTGGCTCAGAGGATACCATATACACATATAGATTTTGTTCTCTCTCTGTCTCTCTCTCCCTCTCTCTGTTCTCTCTCTCTCTGTTCTATTTCTCTGTTCTCTCTCTCTCTGTTCTCTCTCTCTCTGCTCTATCTCTCTGTTCTATTTCTCTGTTCTCTCTCTATCTGTTCTCTCTCTATGTCCTCTCTCTGTGTACTATGTCTCTGTTCTCTCTATGTTCTATCTCTCAGTTCTCTCTCTCTATCTCTGATCTCTCTGTTCTCTCTCAATTCATTTCAATTCAAGGGGCTTTGTTGGCATGGGAAACATGTGTTAACATTGCCAAAGCAAGTGAGGTAGATAATATCTCTCTATCTCTGATCTCTCTGTTCTCTCTCTTACTCTCTGTTCTCTCTGTTCTCTCTCTCTATGTTAGTTCTCTGCGTCCTCCCCCAACAGGACGGGTAGCCTACTCTCATCAGAGAGTAGTCTACTCTCATCACTAATTGATTTTGTCAGGAAATGCAGCTCTGTCTCAGGTTCTGCTGTTGTGCAGTGGTTGCACAGCTTTTGCTCTACTGGGAGCCAGGTTTTCCTGTGTCTACCCTTCTCAATGGCAAGGCTGTGCTCACTGAGCCTGTACTTTGTCAAGGTTTTTCTAAGGTTTTGATCAGTAACGATGGTCAAATAGTTAGCTACGGTGTACTGTGGATTTAGGACCAGATAGCACTGCATTTTGCTTTGTGTTTGTGCTTGTGTTTCCCAAAAAGCAATGTAGTTTTGTTTTGACTGTGTTGTAATTTGGTTTATCCTGATTGATTGGATGTTCTGGTCCTGAGGCTTCAGTGTGTTAGTAGAACAGGTCTGTGAACTCAGCCCCAGGACCAGCTGGATGAGGGGACTGAGGCTTCAGTGTGTTAGTAGAACAGGTCTGTGAACTCAGCCCCAGGACCTGCTGGATGAGGGGACTCTTTTATTTGGTCAGCTCTTGGCATTGCAGGGCTTGGTAATGATATGAGAGGGGGTCACTGTATTTTAGATGTTTCCAAAACTTAATTGCTCTTTTTTTGAGTTTTTATTATTAGTGGATATTGGCCTAATTCTGCCCTGCATGCAGCGTTTTGTAGTTTTCCTCTGGACATGTAGGATAATCTTACAGAACTCTGCATGCAGGGTTTCAGTGGGGTTTGCCCTCTCTGCTACTCTGTTGACCAGGCTGCCTACTCTCTCATGCTCCTCCTGCAGGTTGTTGGTGCCTGTGTGAATAATAATGTGGCCTGGTGTGCCAAAGTCAGGCTGGGACAGGATGTGGAGTGCATCCTGTGTTTTTGGGCACCATATTTTGGACACCTTGTGGTGGGAGAAGAGTTTATCATCTTGGATGAATTTCCATTTGAGTCAATGAGGATGGCCGTCTCAGTGGGATTTACCAGAGTAATGGGTTTATGGTCTGGGTCTGGGTACACAGGGCCTGTGTACATGGAGGGATGAGTGGGGGTGTGTCGGGGGGGAGAGAGCTTCTCTCTGTAGTAGGTGTCTCCATGTGAGCCTCCTTGTTGACTGGGGGTGTGGGTAAAGCTGGGTCAGTGGGGATGTTAGGGGTGGTGAGGGGCTGCAGCTTCTCTCTAGGAGTCTCTACAGTCTGTTCTCTGTGCTGCAGCACCCTCTTGATGACAGACAACTCCTTTACCATCTCCTGTGGTAAGGCTCTCTCCTAATGGTGGCCTTTACCTCCTCCAGAGTTGTGGTAAGGCTCTCTCCTCATGGTGGTCTTTACATCCTCCAGAGCTGTGGTAAGGCTCTCTCCTCATGGTGGCCTTTACCTCCTACAGAGCTGTGGTAAGGTTCTCTCCTCATGGTGGCCTTTACCTCCTCCAGAGATGTGGTAAGGCTCTCTCCTCATGGTGGCCTTTACCTCCTCCAGAGCTGTGGTAAGGCTCTCTCCTCATGGTGGCCTGTACCTCCTCTAGAGCTGTGGTAAGGTTCTCTCCTCATGGTGGCCTTTACCTCCTCTAGAGCTGTGGTAAGGCTCTCTCCTCATGGTGGCCTTTACCTCCTCTAGAGCTGTGGTAAGGCTCTCTCCTCATGGTGGCCTTTGCCTCCTCTAGAGCTGTGGTAAGGCTCTCTCCTCATGGTGGCCTTTACCTCCTCTAGAGCTGTGGTAAGGCTCTCTACTCATGGTGGCCTTTACCTCCTCCAGAGTTGTGGTAAGGCTCTCTCCTCATGGTGGTCTTTACCTCCTCCAGAGCTGTGGTAAGGCTCTCTCCTCATGGTGGCCTTTACCTCCTACAGAGCTGTGGTAAGGTTCTCTCCTCATGGTGGCCTTTACCTCCTCCAGAGATGTGGTAAGGCTCTCTCCTCATGGTGGCCTGTACCTCCTCTAGAGCTGTGGTAAGGTTCTCTCCTCATGGTGGCCTTTACCTCCTCTAGAGCTGTGGTAAGGCTCTCTCCTCATGGTGGCCTTTACCTCCTCTAGAGCTGTGGTAAGGCTCTCTCCTCATGGTGGAGCTCAGTAACCCATACCTCTAACAGAGCCAGTCTGTCTCTCAGCAGTCTGGAGGTGGTGTAGCTGGGGGGCTGCTCCTTCAGCTCAGTAACCCATACCTCTAACAGAGCCAGTCTGTCTCTCAGCAGTCTGGAGGTGGTGTAGCTGGGGGGGGGGCTGCTCCTTCAGCTCAGTAACCCATACCTCTAACAGAGCCAGTCTGTCTCTCAGCAGTCTGGAGGTGGTGTAGCTGGGGGCTGCTCCTTCAGCTCAGTAACCCATACCTCTAACAGAGCCAGTCTGTCTCTCAGCAGTCTGGAGGTGGTGTAGCTGGGGGGCTGCTCCTTCAGCTCAGTAACCCATACCTCTAACAGAGCCAGTCTGTCTCTCAGCAGTCTGGAGGTGGTGTAGCTGGGGGCTGCTCCTTCAGCTCAGTAACCCATACCTCTAACAGAGCCAGTCTGTCTCTCAGCAGTCTGGAGGTGGTGTAGCTGAGGGGCTGCTCCTTCAGCTCAGTAACCCATACCTCTAACAGAGCCAGTCTGTCTCTCAGCAGTCTGGAGGTGGTGTAGCTGGGGGGCTGCTCCTTCAGCTCAGTAACCCATACCTCTAACAGAGCCAGCCTGTCTCTCAGCAGTCTGGAGGTGGTGTAGCTGGGGGGCTGCTCCTTCAGCTCAGTAACCCATACCTCTAACAGAGCCAGCCTGTCTCTCAACAGTCTGGAGGTGGTGTAGCTGGGGGGTGCTCCTTCAGCTCAGTAACCCATACCTCTAACAGAGCCAGTCTGTCTCTTAGCAGGCTGATGGTAGTGTGGTCTTTGCTTTGGAGGTTTTCGGCAGGCAGGGGGAAGATAGTACTGCTGTTGAGGGGCCTGAGGTGAAGAGAGAGGTTGGGGTGCTCTCCTTGTCCTTTTTGGTTTCCTCCATCTATCCCAGGGGGGGGGTGCAGCCCCACTGCCCTGGACCATGACAGTACCATTCTGATACATGTTTACTGTCAGAAACCTGTTTTCCTGGTCCTTATCGCTGTCCTCAAACATGTGGATTTGCCTTCCCTTGCAGAGGCCTTTCTTTGTGGTACAGCTGAAATGCCTGGTTACAGCTGTACGCCAGGCAGTAGTGTTATCTGTGTAAAATAACAGATTTGTAACAATCTTGTGTTTTGTTTTTATAACAAGTCAGAAGAAGTTGACTCTCTCAATTTAAAAAAAATCTCTCTCTGTTCTCTCTCTCTTTCTCTCTCTCCAGTCCAGTACACTCCTGCCTCTATTGGCTGCTCATGCGGTCAGCAAGGTCAGTTTTGGGCTTGGTGAAGCTGTGGGGTAAACATACTGAGCTGAAGCATGGAGACTTCTGGTTCTGCTCACCTTTAGAGAGAAAAGGGAAAGACTGCAGGTCCGATAGTCACAGAGAAATGACCACACAGTCTCAAGGTTAGGCCTCTATCTGCTGCTAGTTTAAAGACAGTGATCTGGCCTCTGGTGCTGCTGGTACCTTTAGGGCTGTTGTCAGGGCGGAATTATTAAACACCACCATAAGACACACTGTGAGCTATATGGATCACTCCAATATATTGGTATCACTCCGCAGGGGAGTGATACGTCCGAGGTGAGGATTTACCGATTTACTCCCGTGTACACCTGTGTGACGGCTGGGGTCCGCCCCTATATATATAGACCCCATGGCCGTGACACACGTTCTCTACATCGTTTTTGAGGCTCCTCTAGCACTGTAGAGGATTGGAGTGATCCACATAGCTCACATAACCTGCGGTTAAGAAGCCTCTTGGATCTAGACTTGGTGCTCCGGTACAGCTTGCCGTGCGGTAGCAGAGAGAACACTCTATGACCAGGGTGGCTGGAGTCTGACAATTTTTAGGGCCTTTCTCTGACACCGAATGGTGTAGAGGTCCTGGATGGCAGGCAGCTTAGCCCCAGTGATGTACTGGGCCGTACCCACTACCCTCTGAAGTGCATTGCAGTCGGAGGCTGAGCAGTTGCCGCACCAGGCAGTGATGCAACCAGTCAGGATGCTCTCGATGTTCCAGTTGTAGAACCTTTTGAGGATCTCAGGACCCATGCCAAGTCTTTTTAGTTTCCTGAGGGGCATAGGCTTTGTCGTGCCCTCTTCACGGCTGTCTTGGTGTGTTTGGACCATTCCAGTTTGTTGGTGATGTGGACACCAAGGAACTTGAAGCTCTCAACCTGCTCCACTACAGCCACGTCATTGAGAATGGGGGTGTGCTCTGTACTCTTTTTCCTGTGGTCCAAAATCATCTCCTTAGTCTTGGTTATGTTGAGGGATAGGTTGTTATTCTGGCACCACCCGGCCAGGTCTCTGACCTTCTCCCTATAGGCTGTCTCGTTGTTGTCGGTGATCAGTTCTACCACTGTTGTGTCGTCTGCAAACTTCATGATGGTATTGGAGTCATGCCTGGCCATGCAGTTGTGGGTGAACAGGGAGTACAGGAGGGGACTGAGCACGCACCCCTGGGGAGCTCCAGTGTTGAGGATCAGCGTGGCAGATGTGTTGCTACCTATCCTCACCACCTGCGGGCGGCCCGTCAGGAAGTCCAGGATCCAGTTGCAGAGGGAGGTGTTTAGTCCCAGGGTCCTTAGCTTAGTGATGACCTTTGAGGGCACTATGGTGTTGCACGCTGAGCTGTAGTCAATGAATAGCATTCTCACATTGGTGTTCCTTTTGTCCAGGTGTGAAAGGGCAGTGTGGAGTGCAATAGAGATTGCATCATCTGTGGATCTGTTTGGGCCGTGTGCAAATTGGAGTGGGTCTAGGGTTGCTGGGATATTGCTGTTGATGTGAGCCATTACCAGCCTTGCAAAGCACTTCATGGCTACGGACGTGAGTGCTACAGGTCTGTAGTCATTTAGGCAGGTTACCTTAGTGTTCTTGGGCACAGGGACTATGGTGGTCTGCTTGAAACATGTTGGTATTACAGACTCAATCAGGGACATGTTGAAAATGTCAGTGAAGACACTTGCCAGTTGGTCAGCACATGCCCTGATCACACGTCCTTGTAATCTGTCTGGCCTCGCAGCCTTTGACCTGTTGATTAACAATCCCCTGGACGTGAGAGGTGCCAGGACAGCGTCCATAACACTTTGTAAAAGGTGCTAGGTGCCAAGGAGAGGCCGAAGGGAAGAACCATGAATTCGTAAGCCTTCCTTATATAAACCCCCCCCCCCCAGAAAACTAGAAATCTATTTGGCCCTAAACAGAGAGTACACAGTGGCAGAATATCTGAGCACCGTGACTGACCCAAAAGTATTGAATTGAGAGATACATAGAGATAGAGAGAGACCTTACCAAAACCTTCCATAACAAAGCCATCACCTACAGAGAGATGAACCAGGAGAAGAGTCCCCTAAGCAAGCTGGTCCTGAGGCTCTTTTCACAAGCACAAGCACACTCCACAGGACGCCAGGACAGCAGCATAATTAGACCCAACAAAATCCTGAGAAATCAAAAAGATCATTACTTCACACGTTGAGAAGAATTAACAAAAACCTGAGCAAACTAGAACACTATTTGGCCCTAAACAGAGAGTACACAGTAGCAGGATACCTGACCACTTTGACTGACCCAAACGGAAAACTTGGACTATGTGCAGACTCAGAGAGCACAATCTTGCAATTGAGAAAGACCGTCATAGGCAGACCTGGCTCTCAACAGAAGACTGGCTAAGTGCACACTGACCACAAAAAAAAGAGAGAGAGAGAGAGAGACACACAGAGAGAGAGAGAGAGAGAGAGAGAGAGAGATAGATAGATAGATAGATAGATAGATAGATAGATAGATAGATAGATAGATAGATCGATCGGTAATAGGCTCATTGTTCATGGTGGTGTGACCAGTACAGACAGAGGCAGCATTTCTAAGACAATATGTCTATAGCTGATCCCACAGCACATAAGACCCTCGCAATTGAATACAGGCCCTTATAAACAGTTAACCCTGACATCCTGAAGCATGAGCAAATCAAATTTATTTATACAGCCCTTTGTACATCAGCTGATATCTCAAAGTGCCAAAAACCCCAAACAGCAAACACGACATTACTGTGTCCTGTCATTTTACGACAGCTGACAGGGGTTGATGCTGTCCTAGTCTGTCCTAGTCCAAATGACATTAGGACCTCAGAACTGCTGAAACTGGATTTTAAAAGCTGACCTGGGTCCATAGCAGAGTTAAAAGCTGACCTGGTTCCATAGCAAGTTAAAAGCTGACCTGGGTCCATAGCAGAGTTAAAAGCTGACCTGGGCCCATAGCAGAGTTAAAAGCTGACCTGGGCCCATAGCAGAGTTAAAAGCTGACATGGGCCCATAGCAGAGTTAAAAGCTGACCTGGGTCCATAGCAGACTTAAAAGCTGACCTGGGCCCATAGCAGAGTTAAAAGCTGACCTGGGCCCATAGCAGAGTTAAAACTGCAGTATGATCAGCTTTGACACAACCACATAGCAGGGAACTTAATAAACAACAACAGCTACCTCTAACCCTAACTCTGAAGCCAACAACACAACAACAACAACAACAGCTACCTCTACCCCTAACTCTGAAGCCAACAACATAACAACACAACAACAACAGCTACCTCTAACCCTAACTCTGAAGCAAACAACACAATAACAACAGCTACCTCTACCCCTAACTCTGAAGCCAACAACATAACAACACAACAACAACAGCTACCTCTAACCCTAACTCTGAAGCAAACAACACAACAAGACAACAACACAACAGCTTCCTCTAACCCTAACTCTGAAGCAAACAACACAACAACACAACAACCACAGCTACCTCTAACCCTAACTCTGAAGCAAACAACACAACAACAACAGCTACCTCTACCCCTAACTCTGAAGCCAACAACATAACAACAGAACAACAACAGCTACCTCTAACCCTAACTCTGAAGCAAACAACACAACAAGACAACAACACAACAGCTTCCTCTAAGCCTAACTCTGAAGCCAACAACACAACAACAGCTACCTCTAACCCTAACTCTGAAGCCAACAACACAACAACAAAAGCTACCTCTAACCTTAACTCTGAAGCCAACAACACAACAACACAACAACAACAGCTACCTCTAACCCTAACTCTGAAGCCAATAACACAACAACACAACAACAACAGCTACCTCTAACCCTAACTCTGAAGCCAACAACACAACCACAGCTACCTCTAACCCTAACTCTGAAGCCAACAACACAACCACATATACCTCTAACCCTAACTCTGAAGCAAACAACACAACAACCACAGCTACCTCTAACCCTAACTCTGAAGCCAACAACACAACCACAGCTACCTCTAACCCTAACTCTGAAGCCAACAACACAACAACAGCTACCTCTAACCCTAACTCTGAAGCAAACAACACAACAACCACAGCAACCTCTAACCCTAACTCTGAAGCAAACAACACAACAACAACAGCTACCTCTACCCCTAACTCTGAAGCAAACAACACAACAAGACAACAACACAACAACAACAGCTTCCTCTACCCCTAACTCTGAAGCAAACAACACAACAACCACAGCTACCTCTACCCCTAACTCTGAAGCCAAAAACACAACAACAACAGCTACCTCTAACCCTAACTCTGAAGCCAACAACACAACAACACAACAACAACAGCTACCTCTACCCCTAACTCTGAAGCCAACAACACAACCACAGCTACCTCTAACCCTAACTCTGAAGCCAACAACACAACAACAGCTACCTCTAACCCTAACTCTGAAGCAAACAACACAACAACAACAGCTACCTCTAACCCTAACTCTGAAGCCAACAACACAACAACACAACAACAACAGCTACCTCTAACCCTAACTCTGAAGCCAACAACACAACAACACAACAACAACAGCTACCTCTAACCCTAACTCTGAAGCCAACAACACAACAACAACAACTAACCCTAACTCTGAAGCAAACAACACAACAACAACAGCTACCTCTAACCCTAACTCTGAAGCAAACAACACAACAACACAACAACAACAGCTACCTCTAACCATAACTCTGAAGCAAACAACACAACAACACAACAACAACAGCTACCTCTAACCATAACTCTGAAGCAAACAACACAACAACACAACAACAACAGCTACCTCTAACCCTAACTCTGAAGCAAACAACACAACAACCACATCTACCTCTAACCCTAACTCTGAAGCAAACAACACAACAACAAAAGCTACCTCTAACCTTAACTCTGAAGCCAACAACACAACAACACAACAACAACAGCTACCTCTAACCCTAAATCTGAAGCCAATAACACAACAACACAACAACAACAGCTACCTCTAACCCTAACTCTGAAGCCAACAACACAACAACACAACAACAACAGCTACCTCTAACCCTAAATCTGAAGCCAACAACACAACAACACAACAACAACAGCTACCTCTAACCCTAACTCTGAAGCAAACAACACAACAACCACAGCTACCTCTAACCCTAACTCTGAAACCAACAACACAACAACACAACAACAACAGCTACCTCTAACCCTAACTCTGAAGCAAACAACACAACAACACAACAACCACAGCTACCTCTAACCCTAACTCTGAAGCCAACAACACAACCACAGCTACCTCTAACCCTAACTCTGAAGCCAACAACACAACAACAGCTACCTCTAACCCTAACTCTGAAGCCAACAACACAACAACAGCTACCTCTAACCCTAACTCTGAAGCAAACAACACAACAACAACAGCTACCTCTAACCCTAACTCTGAAGCAAACAACACAACCACAGCTACCTCTAACCCTAACTCTGAAGCCAACAACACAACAACAACAACAACAACAGCTACCTCTACCCCTAACTCTGAAGCCAACAACACAACAACAACAGCTACCTCTAACCCTAACTCTGAAGCCAACAACACAACAACAACAGCTACCTCTACCCCTAACTCTGAAGCAAACAACACAACAACAACAGCTACCTCTAACCCTAACTCTGAAGCAAACAACACAACCACAGCTACCTCTAACCCTAACTCTGAAGCCAACAACACAACAACAACAGCTACCTCTAACCCTAACTCTGAAGCAAACAACACAACAACACAACAACAACAGCTACCTCTAACCCTAACTCTGAAGCCAACAACACAACAACACAACAACAACAGCTACCTCTAACCCTAACTCTGAAGCCAACAACACAACAACACAACAACAACAGCTACATCTAACCCTAACTCTGAAGCCAACAACACAACAACAACAGCTACCTCTAACCCTAACTCTGAAGCAAACAACACAACAACAACAGCTACCTCTAACCCTAACTCTGAAGCAACAACACAACAACACAACAAAAACAGCTACCTCTAACCCCAACTCTGAAGCAAACAACACAACAACACAACAACAACAGCTACCTCTAACCCTAACTCTGAAGCAAACAACACAACAACCACAGCTACCTCTAACCCTAACTCTGAAGCAAACAACACAACAACAAAAGCTACCTCTAACCTTAACTCTGAAGCCAACAACACAACAACACAACAACAACAGCTACCTCTAACCCTAACTCTGAAGCCAATAACACAACAACACAACAACAACAGCTACCTCTAACCCTAACTCTGAAGCAAACAACACAACAACACAACAACAACAGCTACCTCTAACCCTAACTCTGAAGCCAACAACACAACAACACAACAACAACAGCTACCTCTAACCATAACTCTGAAGCAAACAACACAACAACACAACAACAACAGCTACCTCTAACCCTAACTCTGAAGCAAACAACACAACAACCACAGCTACCTCTAACCCTAACTCTGAAGCCAACAACACAACAACACAACAACAACAGCTACCTCTAACCCTAACTCTGAAGCAAACAACACAACAACACAACAACCACAGCTACCTCTAACCCTAACTCTGAAGCCAACAACACAACCACAGCTACCTCTAACCCTAACTCTGAAGCCAACAACACAACAACAGCTACCTCTAACCCTAACTCTGAAGCCAACAACACAACAACAGCTACCTCTAACCCTAACTCTGAAGCAAACAACACAACAACAACAGCTACCTCTAACCCTAACTCTGAAGCAAACAACACAACCACAGCTACCTCTAACCCTAACTCTGAAGCCAACAACACAACAACACAACAACAACAGCTACCTCTACCCCTAACTCTGAAGCCAACAACACAACAACAACAGCTACCTCTAACCCTAACTCTGAAGCCAACAACACAACAACAACAGCTACCTCTACCCCTAACTCTGAAGCAAACAACACAACAACAACAGCTACCTCTAACCCTAACTCTGAAGCAAACAACACAACCACAGCTACCTCTAACCCTAACTCTGAAGCCAACAACACAACAACAACAGCTACCTCTAACCCTAACTCTGAAGCAAACAACACAACAACACAACAACAACAGCTACCTCTAACCCTAACTCTGAAGCCAACAACACAACAACACAACAACACAACAACAACAGCTACCTCTAACCCTAACTCTGAAGCCAACAACACAACAACACAACAACAACAGCTACATCTAACCCTAACTCTGAAGCCAACAACACAACAACAACAGCTACCTCTAACTCTAACTCTGAAGCAAACAACACAACAACAACAGCTACCTCTAACCCTAACTCTGAAGCAAACAACACAACAACACAACAACAACAGCTACCTCTAACCCCAACTCTGAAGCAAACAACACAACAACACAACAACAACAGCTACCTCTAACCCTAACTCTGAAGCAAACAACACAACAACAACAGCTACCTCTAACCCTAACTCTGAAGCAAACAACAAAACAACAAAAGCTACCTCTAACCTTAACTCTGAAGCCAACAACACAACAACACAACAACAACAGCTACCTCTAACCCTAACTCTGAAGCCAATAACACAACAACACAACAACAACAGCTACCTCTACCCCTAACTCTGAAGCCAACAACACAACCACAGCTACCTCTAACCCTAACTCTGAAGCCAACAACACAACAACACAACAACAACAGCTACCTCTACCCCTAACTCTGAAGCCAACAACACAACAACAACAGCTACCTCTAACCCTAACTCTGAAGCCAACAACACAACAACAACAGCTACCTCTACCCCTAACTCTGAAGCAAACAACACAACAACAACAGCTACCTCTAACCCTAACTCTGAAGCAAACAACACAACCACAGCTACCTCTAACCCTAACTCTGAAGCCAACAACACAACAACAACAGCTACCTCTAACCCTAACTCTGAAGCAAACAACACAACAACACAACAACAACAGCTACCTCTAACCCTAACTCTGAAGCCAACAACACAACAACACAACAACAACAGCTACCTCTAACCCTAACTCTGAAGCCAACAACACAACAACACAACAACAACAGCTACATCTAACCCTAACTCTGAAGCCAACAACACAACAACAACAGCTACCTCTAACCCTAACTCTGAAGCAAACAACACAACAACAACAGCTACCTCTAACCCTAACTCTGAAGCCAACAACACAACAACACAACAACAACAGCTACCTCTAACCCCAACTCTGAAGCAAACAACACAACAACACAACAACAACAGCTACCTCTAACCCTAACTCTGAAGCAAACAACACAACAACCACAGCTACCTCTAACCCTAACTCTGAAGCAAACAACACAACAACAAAAGCTACCTCTAACCTTAACTCTGAAGCCAACAACACAACAACACAACAACAACAGCTACCTCTAACCCTAACTCTGAAGCCAATAACACAACAACACAACAACAACAGCTACCTCTAACCCTAACTCTGAAGCAAACAACACAACAACACAACAACAACAGCTACCTCTAACCCTAACTCTGAAGCCAACAACACAACAACACAACAACAACAGCTACCTCTAACCCTAACTCTGAAGCAAACAACACAACAACACAACAACAACAGCTACCTCTAACCCTAACTCTGAAGCAAACAACACAACAACCACAGCTACCTCTAACCCTAACTCTGAAGCCAACAACACAACAACACAACAACAACAGCTACCTCTAACCCTAACTCTGAAGCAAACAACACAACAACACAACAACCACAGCTACCTCTAACCCTAACTCTGAAGCCAACAACACAACCACAGCTACCTCTAACCCTAACTCTGAAGCCAACAACACAACAACAGCTACATCTAACCCTAACTCTGAAGCCAACAACACAACAACAGCTACCTCTAACCCTAACTCTGAAGCAAACAACACAACAACAACAACAGCTACCTCTAACCCTAACTCTGAAGCAAACAACACAACCACAGCTACCTCTAACCCTAACTCTGAAGCCAACAACACAACAACACAACAACAACAGCTACCTCTACCCCTAAATCTGAAGCCAACAACACAACAACAACAGCTACCTCTAACCCTAACTCTGAAGCCAACAACACAACAACAACAGCTACCTCTACCCCTAACTCTGAAGCAAACAACACAACAACAACAGCTACCTCTAACCCTAACTCTGAAGCAAACAACACAACCACAGCTACCTCTAACCCTAACTCTGAAGCCAACAACACAACAACAACAGCTACCTCTAACCCTAACTCTGAAGCAAACAACACAACAACACAACAACAACAGCTACCTCTAACCCTAACTCTGAAGCCAACAACACAACAACACAACAACACAACAACACAACAACAACAGCTACCTCTAACCCTAACTCTGAAGCCAACAACACAACAACACAACAACAACAGCTACATCTAACCCTAACTCTGAAGCCAACAACACAACAACAACAGCTACCTCTAACTCTAACTCTGAAGCAAACAACACAACAACAACAGCTACCTCTAACCCTAACTCTGAAGCAAACAACACAACAACACAACAACAACAGCTACCTCTAACCCCAACTCTGAAGCAAACAACACAACAACACAACAACAACAGCTACCTCTAACCCTAACTCTGAAGCAAACAACACAACAACAACAGCTACCTCTAACCCTAACTCTGAAGCAAACAACAAAACAACAAAAGCTACCTCTAACCTTAACTCTGAAGCCAACAACACAACAACACAACAACAACAGCTACCTCTAACCCTAACTCTGAAGCCAATAACACAACAACACAACAACAACAGCTACCTCTACCCCTAACTCTGAAGCCAACAACACAACCACAGCTACCTCTAACCCTAACTCTGAAGCCAACAACACAACAACACAACAACAACAGCTACCTCTACCCCTAACTCTGAAGCCAACAACACAACAACAACAGCTACCTCTAACCCTAACTCTGAAGCCAACAACACAACAACAACAGCTACCTCTACCCCTAACTCTGAAGCAAACAACACAACAACAACAGCTACCTCTAACCCTAACTCTGAAGCAAACAACACAACCACAGCTACCTCTAACCCTAACTCTGAAGCCAACAACACAACAACAACAGCTACCTCTAACCCTAACTCTGAAGCAAACAACACAACAACACAACAACAACAGCTACCTCTAACCCTAACTCTGAAGCCAACAACACAACAACACAACAACAACAGCTACCTCTAACCCTAACTCTGAAGCCAACAACACAACAACACAACAACAACAGCTACATCTAACCCTAACTCTGAAGCCAACAACACAACAACAACAGCTACCTCTAACCCTAACTCTGAAGCAAACAACACAACAACAACAGCTACCTCTAACCCTAACTCTGAAGCAACAACACAACAACACAACAAAAACAGCTACCTCTAACCCCAACTCTGAAGCAAACAACACAACAACACAACAACAACAGCTACCTCTAACCCTAACTCTGAAGCAAACAACACAACAACCACAGCTACCTCTAACCCTAACTCTGAAGCAAACAACACAACAACAAAAGCTACCTCTAACCTTAACTCTGAAGCCAACAACACAACAACACAACAACAACAGCTACCTCTAACCCTAACTCTGAAGCCAATAACACAACAACACAACAACAACAGCTACCTCTAACCCTAACTCTGAAGCAAACAACACAACAACACAACAACAACAGCTACCTCTAACCCTAACTCTGAAGCCAACAACACAACAACACAACAACAACAGCTACCTCTAACCCTAACTCTGAAGCAAACAACACAACAACACAAAAACAACAGCTACCTCTAACCCTAACTCTGAAGCAAACAACACAACAACCACAGCTACCTCTAACCCTAACTCTGAAGCCAACAACACAACAACACAACAACAACAGCTACCTCTAACCCTAACTCTGAAGCAAACAACACAACAACACAACAACCACAGCTACCTCTAACCCTAACTCTGAAGCCAACAACACAACCACAGCTACCTCTAACCCTAACTCTGAAGCCAACAACACAACAACAGCTACATCTAACCCTAACTCTGAAGCCAACAACACAACAACAGCTACCTCTAACCCTAACTCTGAAGCAAACAAACAACAACAACAGCTACCTCTAACCCTAACTCTGAAGCAAACAACACAACCACAGCTACCTCTAACCCTAACTCTGAAGCCAACAACACAACAACACAACAACAACAGCTACCTCTACCCCTAACTCTGAAGCCAACAACACAACAACAACAGCTACCTCTAACCCTAACTCTGAAGCCAACAACACAACAACAACAGCTACCTCTACCCCTAACTCTGAAGCAAACAACACAACAACAACAGCTACCTCTAACCCTAACTCTGAAGCAAACAACACAACCACAGCTACCTCTAACCCTAACTCTGAAGCCAACAACACAACAACAACAGCAACACAACAACAACAGCTACCTCTAACCCTAACTCTGAAGCAAACAACACAACTAACTAACAACAACACACAACAACACAACAACAACTCTAACCCTAACTCTGAAGCCAACAACACAACAACACAACAACAACAGCTACCTCTAACCCTAACTCTGAAGCAAACAACACAACAACACAACAACAACAGCTACATCTAACCCTAACTCTGAAGCCAACAACACAACAACAACAGCTACCTCTAACCCTAACTCTGAAGCAAACAACACAACAACAACAGCTACCTCTAACCCTAACTCTGAAGCAAACAACACAACAACACAACAACAACAGCTACCTCTAACCCCAACTCTGAAGCAAACAACACAACAACACAACAACAACAGCTACCTCTAACCCTAACTCTGAAGCAAACAACACAACAACCACAGCTACCTCTAACCCTAACTCTGAAGCAAACAACAAAACAACAAAAGCTACCTCTAACCTTAACTCTGAAGCCAACAACACAACAACAACAGCTACCTCTAACCCTAACTCTGAAGCCAATAACACAACAACACAACAACAACAGCTACCTCTAACCCTAACTCTGAAGCAAACAACACAACAACACAACAACAACAGCTACCTCTTACCCTAACTCTGAAGCCAACAACACAACAACACAACAACAACAGCTACCTCTAACCCTAACTCTGAAGCAAACAACACAACAACACAACAACAACAGCTACCTCTAACCCTAACTCTGAAGCAAACAACACAACAACCACAGCTACCTCTAACCCTAACTCTGAAGCCAACAACACAACAACACAACAACAACAGCTACCTCTAACCCTAACTCTGAAGCAAACAACACAACAACACAACAACCACAGCTACCTTTAACCCTAACTCTGAAGCCAACAACACAACAACACAACAACAACAGCTACCTCTACCCCTAACTCTGAAGCCAACAACACAACAACACAACAACACAACAAAAACAGCTACCTCTACCCCTAACTCTGAAGCCAACAACACAACAACAACAGCTACCTCTACCCCTAATTCTGAAGCAAACAACACAACAACACAACAACCACAGCTACCTCTAACCCTAACTCTGAAGCCAACAACACAACAACAACAGCTACCTCTAACCCTAACTCTGAAGCAAACAACACAACAACACAACAACCACAGCTACCTCTAACCCTAACTCTGAAGCAAACAACACAACAACAACAGCTACCTCTAACCCTA
The DNA here is from genome assembly GCF_036934945.1 of Oncorhynchus masou masou. NCBI lineage: Eukaryota > Metazoa > Chordata > Actinopteri > Salmoniformes > Salmonidae > Oncorhynchus > Oncorhynchus masou. The sequence goes on from NC_088220.1 coordinate 5,060,124, forward strand.
ACTCTGAAGCCAACAACACAACAACAACAGCTACCTCTACCCCTAACACTGAAGCCAACAACACAACAACAACAGCTACCTCTACCACTAACTCTGAAGCAAACAACACAACAACAACAGCGACCTCTACCCCTAACTCTGAAGAAAACAACACAACAACACAAGAACAACAGCTACCTCTAACCCTAACTCTGAAGCCAACAACACAACAACACAACAACAGCTACCTCTAACCCTAACTCTGAAGCCAACAACACAACCACAGCTACCTCTAACCCTAACTCTGAAGCCAACAACACAACAACACAACAACAGCTACCTCTAACCCTAACTCTGAAGCAAACAACACAACAACACAACAACAACAGCTACCTCTACCCCTAACTCTGAAGCCAACAACACAACCACAGATACCTCTACCCCTAACTCTGAAGCCAACAACACAACAACAACAGCTACCTCTACCCCTAACTCTGAAGCAAACAACACAACAACACAACAACAACAGCTACCTCTACCCCTAACTCTGAAGCAAACAACACAACAACACAACAACAACAGCTACCTCTACCCCTAACTCTGAAGCAAACAACACAAAAACAACAGCTACTTCTACCCCTAACTCTGAAGCCAACAACACAACCACAGCTACCTCTAACCCTAACTCTGAAGCCAACAACACAACAACACAACAACAACAGCTACCTCTACCCCTAACTCTGAAGCAAACAACACAACAACACAACAACAACAGCTACCTCTACCCCTAACTCTGAAGCAAACAACACAACAACACAACAACAACAGCTACTTCTACCCCTAACTCTGAAGCAAACAACACAACAACAACAGCGACCTCTACCCCTAACTCTGAAGCAAACAACACAACAACACAACAACAACAGCTACCTCTAACCCTAACTCTGAAGCCAACAACACAACCACAGATACCTCTACCCCTAACTCTGAAGCCAACAACACAACAACAACAGCTACCTCTACCCCTAACTCTGAAGCAAACAACACAACAACAACAGCTACATCTAAACCTAACTCTGAAGCAAACAACACAACAACACAACAACAACAGCTACCTCTACCCCTAACTCTGAAGCAAACAACACAGCAACAACAGCTACCTCTAACCCTAACTCTGAAGCCAATAACACAACAACACAACAACAACAGCTACCTCTAACCCTAACTCTGAAGCAAACAACACAACAACACATCAACAACAGCTACCTCTAACCCTAACTCTGAAGCCAACAACACAACAACACAACAACAACAGCTACCTCTAACCCTAACTCTGAAGCCAACAACACAACCACAGATACCTCTACCCCTAACTCTGAAGCCAACAACACAACAACAACAGCTACCTCTACCCCTAACTCTGAAGCAAACAACACAACAACAACAGCTACTTCTAACCCTAACTCTGAAGCCAACAACACAACAACAACAGCTACCTCTAACCCTAACTCTGAAGCAAACAACACAACAACAACAGCTACCTCTAACCCTAACTCTGAAGCAAACAACACAACAACACAACAACAACAACAACAGCTACCTCTAACCCCAACTCTGAAGCAAACAACACAACAACACAACAACAACAGCTACCTCTAACCCTAACTCTGAAGCAAACAAGACAACAACCACAGCTACCTCTAACCCTAACTCTGAAGCAAACAACACAACAACAAAAGCTACCTCTAACCTTAACTCTGAAGCCAACAACACAACAACACAACAACAACAGCTACCTCTAACCCTAACTCTGAAGCCAATAACACAACAACACAACAACAACAGCTACCTCTAACCCTAACTCTGAAGCAAACAACACAACAACACAACAACAACAGCTACCTCTAACCCTAACTCTGAAGCCAACAACACAACAACACAACAACAACAGCTACCTCTAACCCTAACTCTGAAGCAAACAACACAACAACACAACAACAACAGCTACCTCTAACCCTAACTCTGAAGCAAACAACACAACAACCACAGCTACCTCTAACCCTAACTCTGAAGCCAACAACACAACAACACAACAACAACAGCTACCTCTAACCCTAACTCTGAAGCAAACAACACAACAACACAACAACCACAGCTACCTCTAACCCTAACTCTGAAGCCAACAACACAACCACAGCTACCTCTAACCCTAACTCTGAAGCAAACAACACAACAACACAACAACAACAACAGCTACCTCTACCCCTAACTCTGAAGCCAACAACACAACAACACAACAACAACAGCTACCTCTACCCCTAACTCTGAAGCCAACAACACAACAACAACAGCTACCTCTACCCCTAATTCTGAAGCAAACAACACAACAACACAACAACCACAGCTACCTCTAACCCTAACTCTGAAGCCAACAACACAACAACACAGCAACAACAGCTACCTCTAACCCTAACTCTGAAGCAAACAACACAACAATAACAGCTACCTCTAACCCTAACTCTGAAGCAAACAACACAACAACCACAGCTACCTCTAACCCTAACTCTGAAGCCAACAACACAACCACAGCTACCTCTAACCCTAACTCTGAAGCAAACAACACACCAAGACAACAACACAACAGCTTCCTCTAACCCTAACTCTGTTGCCAAAAACACAACAACACAACAACAACAGCTACCTCTAACCCTAACTCTGAAGCAAACAACACAACAACACAACAACCACAGCTACCTCTAACCCTAACTCTGAAGCAAACAACACAACAACAACAGCTACCTATAACCCTAACTCTGAAGCCAACAACACAACCACAGCTACCTCTAACCCTAACTCTGAAGCAAACAACACACCAAGACAACAACACAACAGCTTCCTCTAACCCTAACTCTGAAGCCAACAACACAACAACAACAGCTACCTCTAACCCTAACTCTGAAGCAAACAACACAACAACAACAGCTACCTCTAACCCTAACTCTGAAGCAAACAACACAACAACACAACAACAACAGCTACCTCTAACCCTAACTCTGAAGCCAACAACAACACAACAACAGCTACCTCTAACCCTAACTCTGAAGCCAACAACATAAGAACACAACAACATCATAGCTGACTAAGTCGGAAATGACCTTTACATTTATATTGCAGAATCTGTAATGCTTCAGCTTTGCAGAATGAATAGAGCCCTTATTGTAGAAAAGAGGCTATGTGCATGATGTGGTTGGTTGGTTGCATAACTAAGCTAAGTGGTATTAGCATTGAGCCCTGGTCCTAGCCTGTGTTGCAAGGTTTAGTATTTAGTATTTAATAGGATCCCCAGTTAGCTACTGCTGAGGCTATTCTTCCCGAGGTCCAAGCAGAAAACAGTACATAACACTACATTTACATGATCATTTAGCCATTCAGCAGACAATTCCTTCCAGAGCAACTTACAGCTAGTGCTTTCATCTCAAGACAGCCAGAGGAGATAACCACATTTTCACAGGCGTATCCCACCCATGTATCACATACATAATAAAATATATAATACAATGCAAAACACAATACAAAATGCATAAAATGTCTTTGTCTCTTCACGGTCCCCGTCGTGATGTAACACGTTCTTGCATCTGTTTTTTGAAACAGGTTTTATTGCTAGCTTGAGTTACCTGGGGTGGCAGAGAGTTCCTTGTAGTCATGGCTCTATTTAAGACTGTTTGCTTCTGGACTGGACTTGGGGCCTGAGAAGAGACCTCTGGTTGCATGTCTTGTGTTGTACAGATGAGAGTCTGAACTGTGAAGAGACCTCTGGTTGCATGTCTTGTGTTGTACCGATGGGTGTCTGAACTGTGTGCCAACTGCTTGAACAGGCAGTTCCTTCAACACATCAACACCTCAGACAAAGACCAATAGTGATGCAGACGATCTCTCCTCAACTTTGAGCCAGGAGAGATTGACATGCATCTTACTGACATTCACCCTCTGGAACATGGAAGTGCAATATGTGCTGCTCTGTTTTGGACCAACTGCAAATTACCTATGCATTTCTTTGCTGCACCTGACTACACAACTGGGCAGTAGTCCAGTTGCAACAAAAGAAGCCACACCTTATCATGGACATGGTAGCTTGCTATCTATGGTCATACCCTGCAGTTTAGCCTCTTCAACTTGTTCAATAGCAACATTATTCAATAATAGATCCAGATGAGGTTTAGGGATAAAGGAGTGATTTGCCCTAAAAAAAGATGCTTTTACTTTTTGAGATATTTAGCACTTTTCCCTCTTCTTGTTCGGGCGATATTCGGACGTCGGCGTCACCGGCTTTCTAGCTGCCACCGATCCATGTTTAATTTTTCGTTTTGTTTTGTCTGTTTCACACACCTGGTTCACATCTCATGATTATGTTCCTTATTTAACCCTCTGGTTTCCCTTTCTGTTTTGTGCGTGATTGTCTTTCGTGTGTTGGAGTTTGTATCCTGTTTTGTATTTGTTTAATAACGGGATTTTTGTTCCGTTCTCGGATGGAGTAAATACAGTGGTTTTTACTCTTACCTGTGTCCTGCGCCTGACTCCTTCGCTATCCTCTAGATAGACTCTGACAGCACGAGCCTATTGCTAGTTACACATTCTGAAACTGACTGGAACTCTATGTTAAGTGTTTCAGTTATTTATTTGACTGTTGCAGCCAACGTTACTACTGTAGAGTCGTCATCATACATAGACACACATGCTTTATTCAAGGTCAGTGGAAGGTCATTCATAAACACAGAAAACAATAATGGCCCAAGCCGGCTGCCCTGCGGTACACCACACTCAACCACATTTTCATTGGAAAGCCCGAGAGTCAATGTCCATTAACCATAGAGTCAATGTCCGCAACCCACAGAACTATGTTTAGCATATAAAAAAATCTCCATCAAAATCGGTCAGTTTAACTTCTTCGATATAGGGGGCGCTCTTTTAATTTTTGATGCTCGAGTGAGTGACAGCTTTGGAAAGAAAACACTCTGACGTTTCCAAATAAAATATTATCTGTGAGTGCCACAGAACTGATGCTGCGGCAAAACCAAGATGAAATTTCAAACAGGAAATGGCCCAGATTTTGAGGGAGCTGTGTTCCAATGTCTCCTTATATGGCTGTGAATGCGCCAGGAATGAACCTACACTTTCTGTCGTTTCCCCAAAGTGTCTGCAGGTGTGGTCCGTGGTTCCAGGAGGTCCCCCTGCTGTCCAGTTTCTGCAGGTGTGGTCCGTGGTTCCAGGAGGTCCCCCTGCTGTCCAGTTTCTGCAGGTGTGGTCCGTGGATCCAGGAGGTCCCCCTGCTGTCCAGTTTCTGCAGGTGTGGTCCGTGGTTCCAGGAGGTCCCCCTGCTGTCCCAGTTTCCGTGGTTCCAGGAGGTCCCCCTGCTGTCCAGTTTCTGCAGGTGTGGTCCGTGGTTCCAGGAGGTCCCCCTGCTGTCCAGTTTCTGCAGGTGTGGTCGGTGGTTCCAGGAGGTCCCCCTGCTGTCCAGTTTCTGCAGGTGTGGTCCGTGGTTCCAGGAGGTCCCCCTGCTGTCCAGTTTCTGCAGGTGTGGTCCGTGGTTCCAGGAGGTCCCCCTGCTGTCCAGTTTCTGCAGGTGTGGTCCGTGGTTCCAGGAGGTCCCCCTGCTGTCCAGTTTCTGCAGGTGTGGTCCGTGGTTCCAGGAGGTCCCCCTGCTGTCCAGTTTCTGCAGGTGTGGTCGGTGGTTCCAGGAGGTCCCCCTGCTGTCCAGTTTCTGCAGGTGTGGTCCGTGGTTCCAGGAGGTCCCCCTGCTGTCCAGTTTCTGCAGGTGTGGTCCGTGGTTCCAGGAGGTCCCCCTGCTGTCCAGTTTCTGCAGGTGTGGTCCCCGTTCCAGGAGGTCCCCCTGCTGTCCAGTTTCTGCAGGAGGTGTGGTCCGTGGTTCCAGGAGGTCCCCCTGCTGTCCAGTTTCTGCAGGTGTGGTCCGTGGTTCCAGGAGGTCCCCCTGCTGTCCAGTTTCTGCAGGTGTGGTCCGTGGTTCCAGGAGGTCCCCCTGCTGTCCAGTTTCTGCAGGTGTGGTCCGTGGTTCCAGGAGGTCCCCCTGCTGTCCAGTTTCTGCAGGTGTGGTCCGTGGTTCCAGGAGGTCCCCCTGCTGTCCAGTTTCTGCAGGTGTGGTCCGTGGTTCCAGGAGGTCCCCCTGCTGTCCAGTTTCTGCAGGTGTGGTCCGTGGTTCCAGGAGGTCCCCCTGCTGTCCAGTTTCTGCAGGTGTGGTCCGTGGTTCCAGGAGGTCCCCCTGCTGTCCAGTTTCTGCTGCTGTCCAGTTTCTGCAGGTGTGGTCCGTGGTTCCAGGAGGTCCCCCTGCTGTCCAGTTTCTGCAGGTGTGGTCGGTGGTTCCAGGAGGTCCCCCTGCTGTCCAGTTTCTGCAGGTGTGGTCGGTGGTTCCAGGAGGTCCCCCTGCTGTCCAGTTTCTGCAGGTGTGGTCCGTGGTTCCAGGAGGTCCCCCTGCTGTCCAGTTTCTGCAGGTGTGGTCCGTGGTTCCAGGAGGTCCCCCTGCTGTCCAGTTTCTGCAGGTGTGGTCCGTGGTTCCAGGAGGTCCCCCTGCTGTCCAGTTTCTGCAGGTGTGGTCCGTGGTTCCAGGAGGTCCCCCTGCTGTCCAGTTTCTGCAGGTGTGGTCCGTGGTTCCAGGAGGTCCCCCTGCTGTCCAGTTTCTGCAGGTGTGGTCCGTGGTTCCAGGAGGTCCCCCTGCTGTCCAGTTTCTGCAGGTGTGGTCCGTGGTTCCAGGAGGTCCCCCTGCTGTCCAGTTTCTGCAGGTGTGGTCCGTGGTTCCAGGAGGTCCCCCTGCTGTCCAGTTTCTGCAGGTGTGGTCCGTGGTTCCAGGAGGTCCCAGGAGGTCCCCCTGCTGTCCAGTTTCTGCAGGTGTGGTCCGTGGTTCCAGGAGGTCCCCCTGCTGTCCAGTTTCTGCAGGTGTGGTCCGTGGTTCCAGGAGGTCCCCCTGCTGTCCAGTTTCTGCAGGTGTGGTCCGTGGTTCCAGGAGGTCCCCCTGCTGTCCAGTTTCTGCAGGTGTGGTCCGTGGTTCCAGGAGGTCCCCCTGCTGTCCAGTTTCTGCAGGTGTGGTCCGTGGTTCCAGGAGGTCCCCCTGCTGTCCAGTTTCTGCAGGTGTGGTCCGTGGTTCCAGGAGGTCCCCCTGCTGTCCAGTTTCTGCAGGTGTGGTCCGTGGTTCCAGGAGGTCCCCCTGCTGTCCAGTTTCTGCAGGTGTGGTCCGTGGTTCCAGGAGGTCCCCCTGCTGTCCAGTTTCTGCAGGTGTGGTCCGTCGTTCCAGGAGGTCACCTGCTGTCCAGTTTCTGCAGGTGTGGTCCGTCGTTCCAGGATGTCCCCCTGCTGTCCAGTTTCTGCAGGTGTGGACCGTGGTTCCAGGAGGTCCCCCTGCTGTCCAGTTTCTGCAGGTGCGGTCCATAGTTCCAGGAGGTCCGCCTGCTGTCCAGTTTCTGCAGGTGTGGTCCGTGGTTCCAGGAGGTCCCCCTGCTGTCCAGTTTCTGCAGGTGTGGTCCGTGGTTCCAGGAGGTCCCCCTGCTGTCCAGTTTCTGCAGGTGTGGTCCGTGGTTCCAGGAGGTCCCCCTGCTGTCCAGTTTCTGCAGGTGTGGTCCGTGGTTCCAGGAGGTCCCCCTGCTGTCCAGTTTCTGCAGGTGTGGTCCGTGGTGGTCCCCCTGCTGTCCAGTTTCTGCAGGTGTGGTCCGTGGTTCCAGGAGGTCCCCCTGCTGTCCAGTTTCTGCAGGTGTGGTCCGTGGTTCCAGGAGGTCCCCCTGCTGTCCAGTTTCTGCAGGTGCGGTCCGTGGTTCCAGGAGGTCCCCCTGCTGTCCAGTTTCTGCAGGTGTGGTCCGTGGTTCCAGGAGGTCCCCCTGCTGTCCAGTTTCTGCAGGTGTGGTCCGTGGTTCCAGGAGGTCCCCCTGCTGTCCAGTTTCTGCAGGTGTGGTCCGTGGTTCCAGGAGGTCCCCCTGCTGTCCAGTTTCTGCAGGTGTGGTCCGTGGTTCCAGGAGGTCCCCCTGCTGTCCAGTTTCTGCAGGTGTGGTCCGTGGTTCCAGGAGGTCCCCCTGCTGTCCAGTTTCTGCAGGTGTGGTCCGTGGTTCCAGGAGGTCCCCCTGCTGTCCAGTTTCTGCAGGTGTGGTCCGTGGTTCCAGGAGGTCCCCCTGCTGTCCAGTTTCTGCAGGTGTGGTCCGTGGTTCCAGGAGGTCCCCCTGCTGTCCAGTTTCTGCAGGTGTGGTCCGTGGTTCCAGGAGGTCCCCCTGCTGTCCAGTTTCTGCAGGTGTGGTCCGTGGTTCCAGGAGGTCCCCCTGCTGTCCAGTTTCTGCAGGTGTGGTCCGTGGTTGGTTGCTGTCCAGGAGGTTCCCCCTGCTGTCCAGTTTCTGCAGGTGTGGTCCGTGGTTCCAGGAGGTCCCCCTGCTGTCCAGTTTCTGCTGTCCAGTTTCTGCAGGTGTGGTCCGTGGTTCCAGGAGGTCCCCCTGCTGTCCAGTTTCTGCAGGTGTGGTCCGTGGTTCCAGGAGGTCCCCTGCTGTCCAGTTTCTGCAGGTGTGGTCCGTGGTTCCAGGAGGTCCCCCTGCTGTCCAGTTTCTGCAGGTGTGGTCCGTGGTTCCAGGAGGTCCCCCTGCTGTCCAGTTTCTGCAGGTGTGGTCCGTGGTTCCAGGAGGTCCCCCTGCTGTCCAGTTTCTGCAGGTGTGGTCCGTGGTTCCAGGAGGTCCCCCTGCTGTCCAGTTTCTGCAGGTGTGGTCCGTGGTTCCAGGAGGTCCCCCTGCTGTCCAGTTTCTGCAGGTGTGGTCCGTGGTTCCAGGAGGTCCCCCTGCTGTCCAGTTTCTGCAGGTGTGGTCCGTGGTTCCAGGAGGTCCCCCTGGTCCGTGGTTCCAGGTGCTGTCCAGTTTCTGCAGGTGTGGTCCGTGGTTCCAGGAGGTCCCCCTGCTGTCCAGTTTCTGCAGGTGTGGTCCGTGGTTCCAGGAGGTCCCCCTGCTGTCCAGTTTCTGCAGGTGCGGTCCGTGGTTCCAGGAGGTCCCCCTGCTGTCCAGTTTCTGCAGGTGCGGTCCGTGGTTCCAGGAGGTCCCCCTGCTGTCCAGTTTCTGCAGGTGTGGTCCGTGGTTCCAGGAGGTCCCCCTGCTGTCCAGTTTCTGCAGGTGTGGTCCGTGGTTCCAGGAGGTCCCCCTGCTGTCCAGTTTCTGCAGGTGTGGTCCGTGGTTCCAGGAGGTCCCCCTGCTGTCCAGTTTCTGCAGGTGTGGTCCGTGGTTCCAGGAGGTGCTGTCCCCCTGCTGTCCAGTTTCTGCAGGTGGTTCCAGGGTCCCCCTGCTGTCCAGTTTCTGCAGGAGGTTCCAGGAGGTCCCCCTGCTGTCCAGTTTCTGCAGGTGCGGTCCGTGGTTCCAGGAGGTCCCCCTGCTGTCCAGTTTCTGCAGGTGTGGTCCGTGGTTCCAGGAGGTCCCCCTGCTGTCCAGTTTCTGCAGGTGTGGTCCGTGGTTCCAGGAGGTCCCCCTGCTGTCCAGTTTCTGCAGGTGCGGTCCGTGGTTCCAGGAGGTCCCCCTGCTGTCCAGTTTCTGCAGGTGCGGTCCGTGGTTCCAGGAGGTCCCCCTGCTGTCCAGTTTCTGCAGGTGTGGTCCGTGGTTCCAGGAGGTCCCCCTGCTGTCCAGTTTCTGCAGGTGTGGTCCGTGGTTCCAGGAGGTCCCCCTGCTGTCCAGTTTCTGCAGGTGCGGTCCGTGGTTCCAGGAGGTCCCCCTGCTGTCCAGTTTCTGCAGGTGTGGTCCGTGGTTCCAGGAGGTCCCCCTGCTGTCCAGTTTCTGCAGGTGTGGTCCGTGGTTCCAGGAGGTCCCCCTGCTGTCCAGTTTCTGCAGGTGTGGTCCGTGGTTCCAGGAGGTCCCCCTGCTGTCCAGTTTCTGCAGGTGTGGTCCGTGGTTCCAGGAGGTCCAGTTTCCCCAGGTGTGGTGCTGTCCAGTTTCTGCAGGTGTGGTCCGTGGTTCCAGGAGGTCCCCTGCTGCAGTTTCTGCAGGTGTGGTCCGTGGTTCCAGGAGGTCCCCCTGCTGTCCAGTTTCTGCAGGTGTGGTCCGTGGTTCCAGGAGGTCCCCCTGCTGTCCAGTTTCTGCAGGTGTGGTCCGTGGTTCCAGGAGGTCCCCCTGCTGTCCAGTTTCTGCAGGTGTGGTCCGTGGTTCCAGGAGGTCCCCCTGCTGTCCAGTTTCTGCAGGTGTGGTCCGTGGTTCCAGGAGGTCCCCCTGCTGTCCAGTTTCTGCAGGTGTGGTCCGTGGTTCCAGGAGGTCCCCCTGCTGTCCAGTTTCTGCAGGTGTGGTCCGTGGTTCCAGGAGGTCCCCCTGCTGTCCAGTTTCTGCAGGTGTGGTCCGTGGTTCCAGGAGGTCCCCCTGCTGTCCAGTTTCTGCAGGTGTGGTCCGTGGTTCCAGGAGGTCCCCCTGCTGTCCAGTTTCTGCAGGTGTGGTCCGTGGTTCCAGGAGGTCCCCCTGCTGTCCAGTTTCTGCAGGTGTGGTCCGTGGTTCCAGGAGGTCCCCCTGCTGTCCAGTTTCTGCAGGTGTGGTCCGTGGTTCCAGGAGGTCCCCCTGCTGTCCAGTTTCTGCAGGTGTGGTCCGTGGTTCCAGGAGGTCCCCCTGCTGTCCAGTTTCTGCAGGTGTGGTCCGTGGTTCCAGGAGGTCCCCCTGCTGTCCAGTTTCTGCAGGTGTGGTCCGTGGTTCCAGGAGGTCCCCCTGCTGTCCAGTTTCTGCAGGTGTGGTCCTGTGGTTCCAGGAGGTCCCCCTGCTGTCCAGTTTCTGCAGGTGTGGTCCGTGGTTCCAGGAGGTCCCCCTGCTGTCCAGTTTCTGCAGGTGTGGTCCGTGGTTCCAGGAGGTCCCCCTGCTGTCCAGTTTCTGCAGGTGCGGTCCGTGGTTCCAGGAGGTCCCCCTGCTGTCCAGTTTCTGCAGGTGTGGTCCGTGGTTCCAGGAGGTCCCCCTGCTGTCCAGTTTCTGCAGGTGTGGTCCGTGGTTCCAGGAGGTCCCCCTGCTGTCCAGTTTCTGCAGGTGTGGTCCGTGGTTCCAGGAGGTCCCCCTGCTGTCCAGTTTCTGCAGGTGTGGTTCCGTGGTTCCAGGAGGTCCCCCTGCTGTCCAGTTTCTGCAGGTGTGGTCCGTGGTTCCAGGAGGTCCCCCTGCTGTCCAGTTTCTGCAGGTGTGGTCCGTGGTTCCAGGAGGTCCCCCTGCTGTCCAGTTTCTGCAGGTGTGGTCCGTGGTTCCAGGAGGTCCCCCTGCTGTCCAGTTTCTGCAGGTGTGGTCCGTGGTTCCAGGAGGTCCCCCTGCTGTCCAGTTTCTGCAGGTGTGGTCCGTGGTTCCAGGAGGTCCCCCTGCTGTCCAGTTTCTGCAGGTGTGGTCCGTGGTTCCAGGAGGTCCCCCTGCTGTCCAGTTTCTGCAGGTGTGGTCCGTGGTTCCAGGAGGTCCCCCTGCTGTCCAGTTTCTGCAGGTGTGGTCCGTGGTTCCAGGAGGTCCCCCTGCTGTCCAGTTTCTGCAGGTGTGGTCCGTGGTTCCAGGAGGTCCCCCTGCTGTCCAGTTTCTGCAGGTGTGGTCCGTGGTTCCAGGAGGTCCCCCTGCTGTCCAGTTTCTGCAGGTGTGGTCCGTGGTTCCAGGAGGTCCCCCTGCTGTCCAGTTTCTGCAGGTGTGGTCCGTGGTTCCAGGAGGTCCCCCTGCTGTCCAGTTTCTGCAGGTGTGGTCCGTGGTTCCAGGAGGTCCCCCTGCTGTCCAGTTTCTGCAGGTGTGGTCCGTGGTTCCAGGAGGTCCCCCTGCTGTCCAGTTTCTGCAGGTGTGGTCCGTGGTTCCAGGAGGTCCCCCTGCTGTCCAGTTTCTGCAGGTGTGGTCCGTGGTTCCAGGAGGTCCCCCTGCTGTCCAGTTTCTGCAGGTGTGGTCCGTGGTTCCAGGAGGTCCCCCTGCTGTCCAGTTTCTGCAGGTGTGGTCCGTGGTTCCAGGAGGTCCCCCTGCTGTCCAGTTTCTGCAGGTGTGGTCCGTGGTTCCAGGAGGTCCCCCTGCTGTCCAGTTTCTGCAGGTGTGGTCCGTGGTTCCAGGAGGTCCCCCTGCTGTCCAGTTTCTGCAGGTGTGGTCCGTGGTTCCAGGAGGTCCCCCTGCTGTCCAGTTTCTGCAGGTGTGGTCCGTGGTTCCAGGAGGTCCCCCTGCTGTCCAGTTTCTGCAGGTGCTGGTCCGTGGTTCCAGGAGGTCCCCCTGCTGTCCAGTTTCTGCAGGTGTGGTCCGTGGTTCCAGGAGGTCCCCCTGCTGTCCAGTTTCTGCAGGTGCGGTCCGTGGTTCCAGGAGGTCCCCCTGCTGTCCAGTTTCTGCAGGTGTGGTCCGTGGTTCCAGGAGGTCCCCCTGCTGTCCAGTTTCTGCAGGTGTGGTCCGTGGTTCCAGGAGGTCCCCCTGCTGTCCAGTTTCTGCAGGTGTGGTCCGTGGTTCCAGGAGGTCCCCCTGCTGTCCAGTTTCTGCAGGTGTGGTCCGTGGTTCCAGGAGGTCCCCCTGCTGTCCAGTTTCTGCAGGTGTGGTCCGTGGTTCCAGGAGGTCCCCCTGCTGTCCAGTTTCTGCAGGTGTGGTCCGTGGTTCCAGGAGGTCCCCCTGCTGTCCAGTTTCTGCTGTCCAGTTTCTGCAGGTGTGGTCCGTGGTTCCAGGAGGTCCCCCTGCTGTCCAGTTTCTGCAGGTGTGGTCCGTGGTTCCAGGAGGTCCCCCTGCTGTCCAGTTTCTGCAGGTGTGGTCCGTGGTTCCAGGAGGTCCCCCTGCTGTCCAGTTTCTGCAGGTGTCCCCCTGCTGGTCCGTGGTTCCAGGAGGTCCCCCTGCTGTCCAGTTTCTGCAGGTGTGGTCCGTGGTTCCAGGAGGTCCCCCTGCTGTCCAGTTTCTGCAGGTGTGGTCCGTGGTTCCAGGAGGTCCCCCTGCTGTCCAGTTTCTGCAGGTGTGGTCCGTGGTTCCAGGAGGTCCCCCTGCTGTCCAGTTTCTGCAGGTGTGGTCCGTGGTTCCAGGAGGTCCCCCTGCTGTCCAGTTTCTGCAGGTGTGGTCCGTGGTTCCAGGAGGTCCCCCTGCTGTCCAGTTTCTGCAGGTGTGGTCCGTGGTTCCAGGAGGTCCCCCTGCTGTCCAGTTTCTGCAGGTGTGGTCCGTGGTTCCAGGAGGTCCCCCTGCTGTCCAGTTTCTGCAGGTGTGGTCCGTGGTTCCAGGAGGTCCCCCTGCTGTCCAGTTTCTGCAGGTGCGGTCCGTGGTTCCAGGAGGTCCCCCTGCTGTCCAGTTTCTGCAGGTGTGGTCCGTGGTTCCAGGAGGTCCCCCTGCTGTCCAGTTTCTGCAGGTGTGGTCCGTGGTTCCAGGAGGTCCCCCTGCTGTCCAGTTTCTGCAGGTGTGGTCCGTGGTTCCAGGAGGTCCCCCTGCTGTCCAGTTTCTGCAGGTGTGGTCCGTGGTTCCAGGAGGTCCCCCTGCTGTCCAGTTTCTGCAGGTGTGGTCCGTGGTTCCAGGAGGTCCCCCTGCTGTCCAGTTTCTGCAGGTGTGGTCCGTGGTTCCAGGAGGTCCCCCTGCTGTCCAGTTTCTGCAGGTGTGGTCCGTGGTTCCAGGAGGTCCCCCTGCTGTCCAGTTTCTGCAGGTGTGGTCCGTGGTTCCAGGAGGTCCCCCTGCTGTCCAGTTTCTGCAGGTGCGGTCCGTGGTTCCAGGAGGTCCCCCTGCTGGTGCAGGTCCGTGGTCCGTGGTTCCAGGAGGTCCCCCTGCTGTCCAGTTTCTGCAGGTGTGGTCCGTGGTTCCAGGAGGTCCCCCTGCTGTCCAGTTTCTGCAGGTGTGGTCCGTGGTTCCAGGAGGTCCCCCTGCTGTCCAGTTTCTGCAGGTGTGGTCCGTGGTTCCAGGAGGTCCCCCTGCTGTCCAGTTTCTGCAGGTGTGGTCCGTGGTTCCAGGAGGTCCCCCTGCTGTCCAGTTTCTGCAGGTGTGGTCCGTGGTTCCAGGAGGTCCCCCTGCTGTCCAGTTTCTGCAGGTGTGGTCCGTGGTTCCAGGAGGTCCCCCTGCTGTCCAGTTTCTGCAGGTGCGGTCCGTGGTTCCAGGAGGTCCCCCTGCTGTCCAGTTTCTGCAGGTGTGGTCCGTGGTTCCAGGAGGTCCCCCTGCTGTCCAGTTTCTGCAGGTGTGGTCCGTGGTTCCAGGAGGTCCCCCTGCTGTCCAGTTTCTGCAGGTGCGGTCCGTGGTTCCAGGAGGTCCCCCTGCTGTCCAGTTTCTGCAGGTGCGGTCCGTGGTTCCAGGAGGTCCCCCTGCTGTCCAGTTTCTGCAGGTGCGGTCCGTGGTTCCAGGAGGTCCCCCTGCTGTCCAGTTTCTGCAGGTGTGGTCCGTGGTTCCAGGAGGTCCCCCTGCTGTCCAGTTTCTGCAGGTGTGGTCCGTGGTTCCAGGAGGTCCCCCTGCTGTCCAGTTTCTGCAGGTGTGGTCCGTGGTTCCAGGAGGTCCCCCTGCTGTCCAGTTTCTGCAGGTGTGGTCCGTGGTTCCAGGAGGTCCCCCTGCTGTCCAGTTTCTGCAGGTGTGGTCCGTGGTTCCAGGAGGTCCCCCTGCTGTCCAGTTTCTGCAGGTGTGGTCCGTGGTTCCAGGAGGTCCCCCTGCTGTCCAGTTTCTGCAGGTGTGGTCCGTGGTTCCAGGAGGTCCCCCTGCTGTCCAGTTTCTGCAGGTGTGGTCCGTGGTTCCAGGAGGTCCCCCTGCTGTCCAGTTTCTGCAGGTGTGGTCCGTGGTTCCAGGAGGTCCCCCTGCTGTCCAGTTTCTGCAGGTGTGGTCCGTGGTTCCAGGAGGTCCCCCTGCTGTCCAGTTTCTGCAGGTGTGGTCCGTGGTTCCAGGAGGTCCCCCTGCTGTCCAGTTTCTGCAGGTGTGGTCCGTGGTTCCAGGAGGTCCCCCTGCTGTCCAGTTTCTGCAGGTGTGGTCCGTGGTTCCAGGAGGTCCCCCTGCTGTCCAGTTTCTGCAGGTGTGGTCCGTGGTTCCAGGAGGTCCCCCTGCTGTCCAGTTTCTGCAGGTGCGGTCCGTGGTTCCAGGAGGTCCCCCTGCCCCAGGTGCTGTCCAGTTTCTGCAGGTGTGGTCCGTGGTTCCAGGAGGTCCCCCTGCTGTCCAGTTTCTGCAGGTGGTTGGTCCTGTGGTTCCAGGAGGTCCCCCTGCTGTCCAGTTTCTGCAGGTGTGGTCCGTGGTTCCAGGAGGTCCCCCTGCTGTCCAGTTTCTGCAGGTGTGGTCCGTGGTTCCAGGAGGTCCCCCTGCTGTCCAGTTTCTGCAGGTGTGGTCCGTGGTTCCAGGAGGTCCCCCTGCTGTCCAGTTTCTGCAGGTGTGGTCCGTGGTTCCAGGAGGTCCCCCTGCTGTCCAGTTTCTGCAGGTGTGGTCCGTGGTTCCAGGAGGTCCCCCTGCTGTCCAGTTTCTGCAGGTGTGGTCCGTGGTTCCAGGAGGTCCCCCTGCTGTCCAGTTTCTGCAGGTGTGGTCCGTGGTTCCAGGAGGTCCCCCTGCTGTCCAGTTTCTGCAGGTGTGGTCCGTGGTTCCAGGAGGTCCCCCTGCTGTCCAGTTTCTGCAGGTGTGGTCCGTGGTTCCAGGAGGTCCCCCTGCTGTCCAGTTTCTGCAGGTGTGGTCCGTGGTTCCAGGAGGTCCCCCTGCTGTCCAGTTTCTGCAGGTGTGGTCCGTGGTTCCAGGAGGTCCCCCTGCTGTCCAGTTTCTGCAGGTGCGGTCCGTGGTTCCAGGTCCCCCTGCTGTCCAGTTTCTGCAGGTGCGGTCCGTGGAGGTCCCCCTGCTGTCCAGTTTCTGCAGGTGCGGTCCGTGGTTCCAGGAGGTCCCCCTGCTGTCCAGTTTCTGCAGGTGTGGTCCGTGGTTCCAGGAGGTCCCCCTGCTGTCCAGTTTCTGCAGGTGTGGTCCGTGGTTCCAGGAGGTCCCCCTGCTGTCCAGTTTCTGCAGGTGTGGTCCGTGGTTCCAGGAGGTCCCCCTGCTGTCCAGTTTCTGCAGGTGTGGTCCGTGGTTCCAGGAGGTCCCCCTGCTGTCCAGTTTCTGCAGGTGTGGTCCGTGGTTCCAGGAGGTCCCCCTGCTGTCCAGTTTCTGCAGGTGTGGTCGGTGGTTCCAGGAGGTCCCCCTGCTGTCCAGTTTCTGCAGGTGTGGTCTGTGTTTCCAGGAGGTCCCCCTGCTGTCCAGTTTCTGCAGGTGTGGTCCGTGGTTCCAGGAGGTCCCCTGCTGTCCAGTTTCTGCAGGTGCGGTCCGTGGTTCCAGGAGGTCCCCCTGCTGTCCAGTTTCTGCAGGTGTGGTCGGTGGTTCCAGGAGGTCCCCCTGCTGTCCAGTTTCTGCAGGTGTGGTCGGTGGTTCCAGGAGGTCCCCCTGCTGTCCAGTTTCTGCAGGTGTGGTCCGTGGTTCCAGGAGGTCCCCCTGCTGTCCAGTTTCTGCAGGTGTGGTCCGTGGTTCCAGGAGGTCCCCCTGCTGTCCAGTTTCTGCAGGTGTGGTCCGTGGTTCCAGGAGGTCCCCCTGCTGTCCAGTTTCTGCAGGTGTGGTCCGTGGTTCCAGGAGGTCCCCCTGCTGTCCAGTTTCTGCAGGTGCGGTCCGTGGTTCCAGGAGGTCCCCCTGCTGTCCAGTTTCTGCAGGTGCGGTCCGTGGTTCCAGGAGGTCCCCCTGCTGTCCAGTTTCTGCAGGTGCGGTCCGTGGTTCCAGGAGGTCCCCCTGCTGTCCAGTTTCTGCAGGTGTGGTCCGTGGTTCCAGGAGGTCCCCCTGCTGTCCAGTTTCTGCAGGTGCGGTCCGTGGTTCCAGGAGGTCCCCCTGCTGTCCAGTTTCTGCAGGTGCGGTCCGTGGTTCCAGGAGGTCCCCCTGCTGTCCAGTTTCTGCAGGTGCGGTCCGTGGTTCCAGGAGGTCCCCCTGCTGTCCAGTTTCTGCAGGTGTGGTCCGTGGTTCCAGGAGGTCCCCCTGCTGTCCAGTTTCTGCAGGTGTGGTCCGTGGTTCCAGGAGGTCCCCCTGCTGTCCAGTTTCTGCAGGTGTGGTCCGTGGTTCCAGGAGGTCCCCCTGCTGTCCAGTTTCTGCAGGTGTGGTCCGTGGTTCCAGGAGGTCCCCCTGCTGTCCAGTTTCTGCAGGTGTGGTCCGTGGTTCCAGGAGGTCCCCCTGCTGTCCAGTTTCTGCAGGTGTGGTCCGTGGTTCCAGGAGGTCCCCCTGCTGTCCAGTTTCTGCAGGTGTGGTCCGTGGTTCCAGGAGGTCCCCCTGCTGTCCAGTTTCTGCAGGTGTGGTCCGTGGTTCCAGGAGGTCCCCCTGCTGTCCAGTTTCTGCAGGTGTGGTCCGTGGTTCCAGGAGGTCCCCCTGCAGGAGGTCCCCCTGCTGTCCAGTGCAGGTGCGGTCCGTGGTTCTGCAGGTGCGGTCCGTGGTTCCAGGAGGTCCCCCTGCTGTCCAGTTTCTGCAGGTGTGGTCCGTGGTTCCAGGAGGTCCCCCTGCTGTCCAGTTTCTGCAGGTGTGGTCCGTGGTTCCAGGAGGTCCCCCTGCTGTCCAGTTTCTGCAGGTGCGGTCCGTGGTTCCAGGAGGTCCCCCTGCTGTCCAGTTTCTGCAGGTGTGGTCCGTGGTTCCAGGAGGTCCCCCTGCTGTCCAGTTTCTGCAGGTGTGGTCCGTGGTTCCAGGAGGTCCCCCTGCTGTCCAGTTTCTGCAGGTGTGGTCCGTGGTTCCAGGAGGTCCCCCTGCTGTCCAGTTTCTGCAGGTGTGGTCCGTGGTTCCAGGAGGTCCCCCTGCTGTCCAGTTTCTGCAGGTGCGGTCCGTGGTTCCAGGAGGTCCCCCTGCTGTCCAGTTTCTGCAGGTGTGGTCCGTGGTTCCAGGAGGTCCCCCTGCTGTCCAGTTTCTGCAGGTGCGGTCCGTGGTTCCAGGAGGTCCCCCTGCTGTCCAGTTTCTGCAGGTGCGGTCCGTGGTTCCAGGAGGTCCCCCTGCTGTCCAGTTTCTGCAGGTGTGGTCCGTGGTTCCAGGAGGTCCCCCTGCTGTCCAGTTTCTGCAGGTGCGGTCCGTGGTTCCAGGAGGTCCCCCTGCTGTCCAGTTTCTGCAGTCCCCCTGTGTGGTCCAGGAGGTCCCCCTGCTGTCCAGTTTCTGCAGGTGTGGTCCGTGGTTCCAGGAGGTCCCCCAGGAGGTCCCCCTGCTGTCCAGTTTCTGCAGGTGTGGTCCGTGGTTCCAGGAGGTCCCCCTGCTGTCCAGTTTCTGCAGGTGTGGTCCGTGGTTCCAGGAGGTCCCCCTGCTGTCCAGTTTCTGCAGGTGTGGTCCGTGGTTCCAGGAGGTCCCCCTGCTGTCCAGTTTCTGCAGGTGAGGTCCGTGGTTCCAGGAGGTCCCCTGCTGTCCAGTTTCTGCAGGTGCGGTCCGTGGTTCCAGGAGGTCCCCCTGCTGTCCAGTTTCTGCAGGTGTGGTCCGTGGTTCCAGGAGGTCCCCCTGCTGTCCAGTTTCTGCAGGTGTGGTCCGTGGTTCCAGGAGGTCCCCCTGCTGTCCAGTTTCTGCAGGTGCGGTCCGTGGTTCCAGGAGGTCCCCCTGCTGTCCAGTTTCTGCAGGTGCGGTCCGTGGTTCCAGGAGGTCCCCCTGCTGTCCAGTTTCTGCAGGTGTGGTCCGTGGTTCCAGGAGGTCCCCCTGCTGTCCAGTTTCTGCAGGTGTTGGTCCGTGGTTCCAGGAGGTCCCCCTGCTGTCCAGTTTCTGCAGGTGTGGTCCGTGGTTCCAGGAGGTCCCCCTGCTGTCCAGTTTCTGCAGGTGTGCGGTCCGTGGTTCCAGGAGGTCCCCCTGCTGTCCAGTTTCTGCAGGTGCGGTCCGTGGTTCCAGGAGGTCCCCCTGCTGTCCAGTTTCTGCAGGTGTGGTCCGTGGTTCCAGGAGGTCCCCCTGCTGTCCAGTTTCTGCAGGTGTGGTCCGTGGTTCCAGGAGGTCCCCCTGCTGTCCAGTTTCTGCAGGTGCGGTCCGTGGTTCCAGGAGGTCCCCCTGCTGTCCAGTTTCTGCAGGTGCGGTCCGTGGTTCCAGGAGGTCCCCCTGCTGTCCAGTTTCTGCAGGTGTGGTCCGTGGTTCCAGGAGGTCCCCCTGCTGTCCAGTTTCTGCAGGTGTGGTCCGTGGTTCCAGGAGGTCCCCCTGCTGTCCAGTTTCTGCAGGTGTGGTCCGTGGTTCCAGGAGGTCCCCCTGCTGTCCAGTTTCTGCAGGTGTGGTCCGTGGTTCCAGGAGGTCCCCCTGCTGTCCAGTTTCTGCAGGTGCGGTCCGTGGTTCCAGGAGGTCCCCCTGCTGTCCAGTTTCTGCAGGTGCGGTCCGTGGTTCCAGGAGGTCCCCCTGCTGTCCAGTTTCTGCAGGTGCGGTCCGTGGTTCCAGGAGGTCCCCCTGCTGTCCAGTTTCTGCAGGTGCGGTCCGTGGTTCCAGGAGGTCCCCCTGCTGTCCAGTTTCTGCAGGTGTTCCAGGAGGTCCCCCTGCTGGTTCCAGGTGTGGTCCGTGGTTCCAGTCCCAGTTTCTGAGGTCCCCCTGCTGTCCAGTTTCTGCCAGGAGGTCCCCCTGCTGTCCAGTTTCTGCAGGTGCGGTCCGTGGTTCCAGGAGGTCCCCCTGCTGTCCAGTTTCTGCAGGTGCGGTCCGTGGTTCCAGGAGGTCCCCCTGCTGTCCAGTTTCTGCAGGTGCGGTCCGTGGTTCCAGGAGGTCCCCCTGCTGTCCAGTTTCTGCAGGTGCGGTCCGTGGTTCCAGGAGGTCCCCCTGCTGTCCAGTTTCTGCAGGTGCGGTCCGTGGTTCCAGGAGGTCCCCCTGCTGTCCAGTTTCTGCAGGTGTGGTCCGTGGTTCCAGGAGGTCCCCCTGCTGTCCAGTTTCTGCAGGTGTGGTCCGTGGTTCCAGGAGGTCCCCCTGCTGTCCAGTTTCTGCAGGTGTGGTCCGTGGTTCCAGGAGGTCCCCCTGCTGTCCAGTTTCTGCAGGTGTGGTCCGTGGTTCCAGGAGGTGCTGTCCAGTTTCTGCAGGTGTGGTCCGTGGTTCCAGGAGGTCCCCCTGCTGTCCAGTTTCTGCAGGTGCGGTCCGTGGTTCCAGGAGGTCCCCCTGCTGTCCAGTTTCTGCAGGTGTGGTCCGTGGTTCCAGGAGGTCTGTCCAGTTTCTGCAGGTGTGGTCCGTGGTTCCAGGAGGTGCTGTCCAGTTTCTGCAGGTGCGGTCCGTGGTTCCAGGAGGTCCCCCTGCTGTCCAGTTTCTGCAGGTGGTCCCCCTGGTCCGTGGTTCCAGGAGGTCCCCCTGCTGTCCAGTTTCTGCAGGTGTGGTCCGTGGTTCCAGGAGGTCCCCCTGCTGTCCAGTTTCTGCAGGTGCGGTCCGTGGTTCCAGGAGGTCCCCCTGCTGTCCAGTTTCTGCAGGTGCGGTCCGTGGTTCCAGGAGGTCCCCCTGCTGTCCAGTTTCTGCAGGTGCGGTCCGTGGTTCCAGGAGGTCCCCCTGCTGTCCAGTTTCTGCAGGTGTGGTCCGTGGTTCCAGGAGGTCCCCCTGCTGTCCAGTTTCTGCAGGTGTGGTCCGTGGTTCCAGGAGGTCCCCCTGCTGTCCAGTTTCTGCAGGTGTGGTCCGTGGTTCCAGGAGGTCCCCCTGCTGTCCAGTTTCTGCAGGTGTGGTCCGTGGTTCCCCCCTGCTGTCCAGTTTCTGCAGGTGTGGTCCGTGGTTCCAGGAGGTCCCCCTGCTGTCCAGTTTCTGCAGGTGTGGTCCGTGGTTCCAGGAGGTCCCCCTGCTGTCCAGTTTCTGCAGGTGTGGTCCGTGGTTCCAGGAGGTCCCCCTGCTGTCCAGTTTCTGCAGGTGTGGTCCGTGGTTCCAGGAGGTCCCCCTGCTGTCCAGTTTCTGCAGGTGTGGTCCGTGGTTCCAGGAGGTCCCCCTGCTGTCCAGTTTCTGCAGGTGCGGTCCGTGGTTCCAGGAGGTCCCCCTGCTGTCCAGTTTCTGCAGGTGCGGTCCGTGGTTCCAGGAGGTCCCCCTGCTGTCCAGTTTCTGCTGGTCCGTGGTTCCAGGAGGTCCCCCTGCTGTCCAGTTTCTGCAGGTGCGGTCCGTGGTTCCAGGAGGTCCCCCTGCTGTCCAGTTTCTGCAGGTGCGGTCCGTGGTTCCAGGAGGTCCCCCTGCTGTCCAGTTTCTGCAGGTGTGGTCCGTGGTTCCAGGAGGTCCCCCTGCTGTCCAGTTTCTGCAGGTGTGGTCCGTGGTTCCAGGAGGTCCCCCTGCTGTCCAGTTTCTGCAGGTGTGGTCCGTGGTTCCAGGAGGTCCCCCTGCTGTCCAGTTTCTGCAGGTGTGGTCCGTGGTTCCAGGAGGTCCCCCTGCTGTCCAGTTTCTGCAGGTGCGGTCCGTGGTTCCAGGAGGTCCCCCTGCTGTCCAGTTTCTGCAGGTGTGGTCCGTGGTTCCAGGAGGTCCCCCTGCTGTCCAGTTTCTGCAGGTGTGGTCCGTGGTTCCAGGAGGTCCCCCTGCTGTCCAGTTTCTGCAGGTGCGGTCCGTGGTTCCAGGAGGTCCCCCGTGGTTCCAGCTGTCCAGTTTCTGCAGGTGTGGTCCGTGGTTCCAGGAGGTCCCCCTGCTGTCCAGTTTCTGCAGGTGCGGTCCGTGGTTCCAGGAGGTCCCCCCTGTCCAGTTTCTGTCCAGTTTCTGCAGGTGCGGTCCGTGGTTCCAGGAGGTCCCCCTGCTGTCCAGTTTCTGCAGGTGCGGTCCGTGGTTCCAGGAGGTCCCCCTGCTGTCCAGTTTCTGCAGGTGCGGTCCGTGGTTCCAGGAGGTCCCCCTGCTGTCCAGTTTCTGCAGGTGCGGTCCGTGGTTCCAGGAGGTCCCCCTGCTGTCCAGTTTCTGCAGGTGTGGTCCGTGGTTCCAGGAGGTCCCCCTGCTGTCCAGTTTCTGCAGGTGCGGTCCGTGGTTCCAGGAGGTCCCCCTGCTGTCCAGTTTCTGCAGGTGTGGTCCGTGGTTCCAGGAGGTCCCCCTGCTGTCCAGTTTCTGCAGGTGTGGTCCGTGGTTCCAGGAGGTCCCCCTGCTGTCCAGTTTCTGCAGGTGTGGTCCGTGGTTCCAGGAGGTCCCCCTGCTGTCCAGTTTCTGCAGGTGCGGTCCGTGGTTCCAGGAGGTCCCCCTGCTGTCCAGTTTCTGCAGGTGCGGTCCGTGGTTCCAGGAGGTCCCCCTGCTGTCCAGTTTCTGCTGCTGTCCAGTTTCTGCAGGTGTGGTCCGTGGTTCCAGGAGGTCCCCCTGCTGTCCAGTTTCTGCAGGTGTGGTCCGTGGTTCCAGGAGGTCCCCCTGCTGTCCAGTTTCTGCAGGTGTGGTCCGTGGTTCCAGGAGGTCCCCCTGCTGTCCAGTTTCTGCAGGTGCGGTCCGTGGTTCCAGGAGGTCCCCCTGCTGTCCAGTTTCTGCAGGTGCGGTCCGTGGTTCCAGGAGGTCCCCCTGCTGTCCAGTTTCTGCAGGTGTGGTCCGTGGTTCCAGGAGGTCCCCCTGCTGTCCAGTTTCTGCAGGTGCGGTCCGTGGTTCCAGGAGGTCCCCCTGCTGTCCAGTTTCTGCAGGTGCGGTCCGTGGTTCCAGGAGGTCCCCCTGCTGTCCAGTTTCTGCAGGTGTGGTCCGTGGTTCCAGGAGGTCCCCCTGCTGTCCAGTTTCTGCAGGTGTGGTCCGTGGTTCCAGGAGGTCCCCCTGCTGTCCAGTTTCTGCAGGTGTGGTCCGTGGTTCCAGGAGGTCCCCCTGCTGTCCAGTTTCTGCAGGTGTGGTCCGTGGTTCCAGGAGGTCCCCCTGCTGTCCAGTTTCTGCAGGTGCGGTCCGTGGTTCCAGGAGGTCCCCCTGCTGTCCAGTTTCTGCAGGTGTCCGTGGTTCCAGGAGGTGGTTCCAGGAGGTCCGTGGTTCCCCTGCTGTCCAGTTTCTGCAGGTGCGGTCCGTGGTTCCAGGAGGTCCCCCTGCTGTCCAGTTTCTGCAGGTGCGGTCCGTGGTTCCAGGAGGTCCCCCTGCTGTCCAGTTTCTGCAGGTGTGGTCCGTGGTTCCAGGAGGTCCCCCTGCTGTCCAGTTTCTGCAGGTGCGGTCCGTGGTTCCAGGAGGTCCCCCTGCTGTCCAGTTTCTGCAGGTGCGGTCCGTGGTTCCAGGAGGTCCCCCTGCTGTCCAGTTTCTGCAGGTGTGGTCCGTGGTTCCAGGAGGTCCCCCTGCTGTCCAGTTTCTGCAGGTGCGGTCCGTGGTTCCAGGAGGTCCCCCTGCTGTCCAGTTTCTGCAGGTGTGGTCCGTGGTTCCAGGAGGTCCCCCTGCTGTCCAGTTTCTGCAGGTGTGGTCCGTGGTGGTTCCAGGAGGTCCCCCTGCTGTCCAGTTTCTGCAGGTGTGGTCCGTGGTTCCAGGAGGTCCCCCTGCTGTCCAGTTTCTGCAGGTGCGGTCCGTGGTTCCAGGAGGTCCCCCTGCTGTCCAGTTTCTGCAGGTGCGGTCCGTGGTTCCAGGAGGTCCCCCTGCTGTCCAGTTTCTGCAGGTGTGGTCCGTGGTTCCAGGAGGTCCCCCTGCTGTCCAGTTTCTGCAGGTGTGGTCCGTGGTTCCAGGAGGTCCCCCTGCTGTCCAGTTTCTGCAGGTGCGGTCCGTGGTTCCAGGAGGTCCCCCTGCTGTCCAGTTTCTGCAGGTGTGGTCCGTGGTTCCAGGAGGTCCCCCTGCTGTCCAGTTTCTGCAGGTGTGGTCCGTGGTTCCAGGAGGTCCCCCTGCTGTCCAGTTTCTGCAGGTGTGGTCCGTGGTTCCAGGAGGTCCCCCTGCTGTCCAGTTTCTGCAGGTGTGGTCCGTGGTTCCAGGAGGTCCCCCTGCTGTCCAGTTTCTGCAGGTGTGGTCCGTGGTTCCAGGAGGTCCCCCTGCTGTCCAGTTTCTGCAGGTGTGGTCCGTGGTTCCAGGAGGTCCCCCTGCTGTCCAGTTTCTGCAGGTGTGGTCCGTGGTTCCAGGAGGTCCCCCTGCTGTCCAGTTTCTGCAGGTGTGGTCCGTGGTTCCAGGAGGTCCCCCTGCTGTCCAGTTTCTGCAGGTGGTTCCAGGAGGTGCTGTCCAGTTTCTGCAGGTTCCAGGAGGTCCCCCTGCTGTCCAGTTTCTGCAGGTGCGGTCCGTGGTTCCAGGAGGTCCCCCTGCTGTCCAGTTTCTGCAGGTGTGGTCCGTGGTTCCAGGAGGTCCCCCTGCTGTCCAGTTTCTGCAGGTGTGGTCGGTGGTTCCAGGAGGTCCCCCTGCTGTCCAGTTTCTGCAGGTGTGGTCCGTGGTTCCAGGAGGTCCCCCTGCTGTCCAGTTTCTGCAGGTGTGGTCCGTGGTTCCAGGAGGTCCCCCTGCTGTCCAGTTTCTGCAGGTGCGGTCCGTGGTTCCAGGAGGTCCCCCTGCTGTCCAGTTTCTGCAGGTGTGGTCCGTGGTTCCAGGAGGTCCCCCTGCTGTCCAGTTTCTGCAGGTGCGGTCCGTGGTTCCAGGAGGTCCCCCTGCTGTCCAGTTTCTGCAGGTGCGGTCCGTGGTTCCAGGAGGTCCCCCTGCTGTCCAGTTTCTGCAGGTGTGGTCCGTGGTTCCAGGAGGTCCCCCTGCTGTCCAGTTTCTGCAGGTGCGGTCCGTGGTTCCAGGAGGTCCCCCTGCTGTCCAGTTTCTGCAGGTGTGGTCCGTGGTTCCAGGAGGTCCCCCTGCTGTCCAGTTTCTGCAGGTGTGGTCCGTGGTTCCAGGAGGTCCCCCTGCTGTCCAGTTTCTGCAGGTGTGGTCCGTGGTTCCAGGAGGTCCCCCTGCTGTCCAGTTTCTGCAGGTGTGGTCCGTGGTTCCAGGAGGTCCCCCTGCTGTCCAGTTTCTGCAGGTGTGGTCCGTGGTTCCAGGAGGTCCCCCTGCTGTCCAGTTTCTGCAGGTGTGGTCCGTGGTTCCAGGAGGTCCCCCTGCTGTCCAGTTTCTGCAGGTGTGGTCCGTGGTTCCAGGAGGTCCCCCTGCTGTCCAGTTTCTGCAGGTGTGGTCCGTGGTTCCAGGAGGTCCCCCTGCTGTCCAGTTTCTGCAGGTGTGGTCCGTGGTTCCAGGAGGTCCCCCTGCTGTCCAGTTTCTGCAGGTGTGGTCCGTGGTTCCAGGAGGTCCCCCTGCTGTCCAGTTTCTGCAGGTGTGGTCCGTGGTTCCAGGAGGTCCCCCTGCTGTCCAGTTTCTGCAGGTGTGGTCCGTGGTTCCAGGAGGTCCCCCCCCAGGTGCTGTCCAGTTGTCTGCAGGTGCGGTCCGTGGTTCCAGGAGGTCCCCCTGCTGTCCAGTTTCTGCAGGTGGTCCGGTCCGTGGTTCCAGGAGGTCCCCCTGCTGTCCAGTTTCTGCAGGTGTTCCAGGAGGTCCGTGGTTCCAGGAGGTCCCCCTGCTGTCCAGTTTCTGCAGGTGCGGTCCGTGGTTCCAGGAGGTCCCCCTGCTGTCCAGTTTCTGCAGGTGTGGTCCGTGGTTCCAGGAGGTCCCCCTGCTGTCCAGTTTCTGCAGGTGCGGTCCGTGGTTCCAGGAGGTCCCCCTGCTGTCCAGTTTCTGCAGGTGTGGTCGGTGGTTCCAGGAGGTCCCCCTGCTGTCCAGTTTCTGCAGGTGCGGTCCGTGGTTCCAGGAGGTCCCCCTGCTGTCCAGTTTCTGCAGGTGTGGTCCGTGGTTCCAGGAGGTCCCCCTGCTGTCCAGTTTCTGCAGGTGCGGTCCGTGGTTCCAGGAGGTCCCCCTGCTGTCCAGTTTCTGCAGGTGCGGTCCGTGGTTCCAGGAGGTCCCC
This sequence comes from Oncorhynchus masou masou, assembly GCF_036934945.1. Classification (NCBI taxonomy): domain Eukaryota; kingdom Metazoa; phylum Chordata; class Actinopteri; order Salmoniformes; family Salmonidae; genus Oncorhynchus; species Oncorhynchus masou. The sequence continues at coordinate 5,085,645 of NC_088220.1, forward strand.
CTGCTGTCCAGTTTCTGCAGGTGCGGTCCGTGGTTCCAGGAGGTCCCCCTGCTGTCCAGTTTCTGCAGGTGCGGTCCGTGGTTCCAGGAGGTCCCCCTGCTGTCCAGTTTCTGCAGGTGCGGTCCGTGGTTCCAGGAGGTCCCCCTGCTGTCCAGTTTCTGCAGGTGCGGTCCGTGGTTCCAGGAGGTCCCCCTGCTGTCCAGTTTCTGCAGGTGTGGTCCGTGGTTCCAGGAGGTCCCCCTGCTGTACAGTTTCTGCAGGTGAGGTCCTTGGTTCCAGGAGGTCCCCTGCTGTCCAGTTTCTGCAGGTGCGGTCCGTGGTTCCAGGAGGTCCCCCTGCTGTCCAGTTTCTGCAGGTGCGGTCCGTGGTTCCAGGAGGTCCCCCTGCTGTCCAGTTTCTGCAGGTGTGGTCCGTGGTTCCATGAGGTCCCCCTGCTGTCCAGTTTCTGCAGGTGTGGTCGGTGGTTCCAGGAGGTCCCCCTGCTGTCCAGTTTCTGCAGGTGTTCCAGGGTCCTGTGGTTCCAGGAGGTCCCCCTGCTGTCCAGTTTCTGCAGGTGTGGTCCGTGGTTCCAGGAGGTCCCCTGCTGTCCAGTTTCTGCAGGTGTGGTCCGTGGTTCCAGGAGGTCCCCCTGCTGTCCAGTTTCTGCAGGTGCGGTCCGTGGTTCCAGGAGGTCCCCCTGCTGTCCAGTTTCTGCAGGTGTGGTCCGTGGTTCCAGGAGGTCCCCCTGCTGTCCAGTTTCTGCAGGTGTGGTCCGTGGTTCCAGGAGGTCCCCCTGCTGTCCAGTTTCTGCAGGTGCGGTCCGTGGTTCCAGGAGGTCCCCCTGCTGTCCAGTTTCTGCAGGTGTGGTCCGTGGTTCCAGGAGGTCCCCCTGCTGTCCAGTTTCTGCAGGTGCGGTCCGTGGTTCCAGGAGGTCCCCCTGCTGTCCAGTTTCTGCAGGTGCGGTCCGTGGTGGTTCCAGGAGGTCCCCCTGCTGTCCAGTTTCTGCAGGTGTGGTCCGTGGTTCCAGGAGGTCCCCCTGCTGTCCAGTTTCTGCAGGTGTGGTCCGTGGTCCCCCTGCTGTCCAGTTTCTGCAGGTGTGGTCCGTGGTTCCAGGAGGTCCCCCTGCTGTCCAGTTTCTGCAGGTGTGGTCCGTGGTTCCAGGAGGTCCCCCTGCTGTCCAGTTTCTGCAGGTGTGGTCCGTGGTTCCAGGAGGTCCCCCTGCTGTCCAGTTTCTGCAGGTGTGGTCCGTGGTTCCAGGAGGTCCCCCTGCTGTCCAGTTTCTGCAGGTGTGGTCCGTGGTTCCAGGAGGTCCCCCTGCTGTCCAGTTTCTGCAGGTGTGGTCCGTGGTTCCAGGAGGTCCCCCTGCTGTCCAGTTTCTGCAGGTGTGGTCCGTGGTTCCAGGAGGTCCCCCTGCTGTCCAGTTTCTGCAGGTGTGGTCGGTGGTTCCAGGAGGTCCCCCTGCTGTCCAGTTTCTGCAGGTGTGGTTTCTGCAGGTGTGGTGGTTCCAGGAGGTCCCCCTGCTGTCCAGTTTCTGCAGGTGTGGTCCGTGGTTCCAGGAGGTCCCCCTGCTGTCCAGTTTCTGCAGGTGCGGTCCGTGGTTCCAGGAGGTCCCCCTGCTGTCCAGTTTCTGCAGGTGTGGTCCGTGGTTCCAGGAGGTCCCCCTGCTGTCCAGTTTCTGCAGGTGCGGTCCGTGGTTCCAGGAGGTCCCCCTGCTGTCCAGTTTCTGCAGGTGCGGTCCGTGGTTCCAGGAGGTCCCCCTGCTGTCCAGTTTCTGCAGGTGTGGGTGGTTCCAGGAGGTCCCCCTGCTGTCCAGTTTCTGCAGGTGTGGGTGGTTCCAGGAGGTCCCCCTGCTGTCCAGTTTCTGCAGGTGCGGTCCGTGGTTCCAGGAGGTCCCCTGCTGTCCAGTTTCTGCAGGTGCGGTCCGTGGTTCCAGGAGGTCCCCCTGCTGTCCAGTTTCTGCAGGTGTGGTCCGTGGTTCCAGGAGGTCCCCCTGCTGTCCAGTTTCTGCAGGTGCGGTCCGTGGTTCCAGGAGGTCCCCCTGCTGTCCAGTTTCTGCAGGTGCGGTCCGTGGTTCCAGGAGGTCCCCCTGCTGTCCAGTTTCTGCAGGTGCGGTCCGTGGTTCCAGGAGGTCCCCCTGCTGTCCAGTTTCTGCAGGTGCGGTCGTGGTTCCAGGAGGTCCCCCTGCTGTCCAGTTTCTGCAGGTGTGGTCCGTGGTTCCAGGAGGTCCCCCTGCTGTCCAGTTTCTGCAGGTGTGGTCCGTGATTCCAGGAGGTCCCCTGCTGTCCAGTTTCTGCAGGTGTGGTCCTTGGTTCCAGGAGGTCCCCCTGCTGTCCAGTTTCTGAGGGTAGGTCCGTGGTTCCAGGAGGTCCCCCTGCTGTCCAGTTTCTGCAGGTGCGGTCCGTGGTTCCAGGAGGTCCCCCTGCTGTCCAGTTTCTGCAGGTGTGGTCCGTGGTTCCAGGAGGTCCCCCTGCTGTCCAGTTTCTGCAGGTGTGGTCCGTGGTTCCAGGAGGTCCCCCTGCTGTCCAGTTTCTGCAGGTGCGGTCCGTGGTTCCAGGAGGTCCCCCTGCTGTCCAGTTTCTGCAGGTGCGGTCCGTGGTTCCAGGAGGTCCCCCTGCTGTCCAGTTTCTGCAGGTGTGGTCCGTGGTTCCAGGAGGTCCCCCTGCTGTCCAGTTTCTGCAGGTGCGGTCCGTGGTTCCAGGAGGTCCCCCTGCTGTCCAGTTTCTGCAGGTGCGGTCCGTGGTTCCAGGAGGTCCCCCTGCTGTCCAGTTTCTGCAGGTGTGGTCCGTGGTTCCAGGAGGTCCCCCTGCTGTCCAGTTTCTGCAGGTGCGGTCCGTGGTTCCAGGAGGTCCCCCTGCTGTCCAGTTTCTGCAGGTGCGGTCCGTGGTTCCAGGAGGTCCCATGGATGCCCTGTGTTGTTGTCCCCATTGCTTGATGGAGTGGGCAGATTCTTTTCATCTCTTGTCACACTCTCTGTGGAAAGGTGAGACTCTCATGAACATGTCCATGTTTTGCTGTAGGACTCCCACAGGCATCACAAGGCTCATCTGAAGGTCCCCCTCCAGTTGAAAACATGTATGGAACTATTTATTGAGAATGTTTGGTGCCAAAATTAAGGGGTTAAATACATGTCTATTTTTTTATATCTCTCAGATATAGGACAAACACTTCAGAACAAATGTCCTTAAATATTGTTGGGGGGACTATCTGTTGTTCCATGAAGTGAATCTATTATTCAATGTGTTTCTATGGGCTAATAGCAGTAAGGACGGTCTGTTATTCAATGAGTTTGTATGGGCTAATAGCAGTAAGGCCAAATAAAATGGTTCATTAAATAATTGTTTTAGATATTTTTTTATACTTCAAGGGGTCCCCTTCCCCCAGCTTAGACAACGCTTAGACAGTTATGGGTTAAGCAAGTGGGGACAACAGACTTTGAGAGATTTAATATGTCTGTAAACACTCTAGCAAGCTGGAATATACGTGCTATTAATGATTTTCTTTATTTGCCAGTATAAGAGATACCCAGTGTATAATCTATGAAAAATGCTTGCTCCATTTCTTCCAACATTGTCATCATCTTCTTTTTGTTGAACTTAGTCACATAATTTCTCAATTTTCCATAAGCTACCCAGTCAGATGTGCAGCCAGATATATTAGCCACTCCTTTTGCCCCATCTCTTTCAACAATACTGTTTTTCAATTCCTCATCAATATATGGAGCCTCAATAGTTCTAACAGTCAGTTTCTTAACAGGTGAATGTTTATCAATGATTGGAAGAAGCAATTCCATAAATTAATCAACTGCAACGTCTGGATGCTCCTTATCAATCACATCAGACCAACAAATACTTTTAACAACATCCACATAAGAGTCACAGCAAAATCTTATATACTATTTTAGGCCCAGCTGTTGGAACTTTGGCTTTCCTGTCACGCCTTGGTCTTAGTATTTTGTGTTTTAGTTAATTAGTTAGTCAGGCCAGGGTGTGACATGGGTTTATTGTTTGTTGTATTCTTAGTGGGGTTTTTTAGTTATTGGGATTGTAGCTGATTAGGGGTGTGTGTTACATAGGTTTGGCTGCCTGAGGCGGTTCTCAATCAGAGTCAGGTGATTCTCGTTGTCTCTGATTGGGAACCGTATTTAGGTAGCCTGGGTTTCGCTTTGTATTTCGTGGGTGATTGTTCCTGTCTCTGTGTTAGTGTTCACCAGTCAGGCTGTAATAGGTTTCACGTTCCGTTTGTTGTTTTGTATTTATTAGTTATTCATGTATAGTTCCGTTGTTTGTTTCACTAATAAACATGAGTAACCTACACGCTGCATTTCGGTCCGACTTTCTTGCGACAAACGAAGAACGTCGTTACATTTCCTGGATATAGCCACTATATTGTGATCACTGCATCCAATGGGTACGGATACAGCTGTATAACAAAGTTCTACAGTATTATTAAAAATGTGGTCAATGTGGATGATCTCGTTCCTGTAGTATTTGTAAACACCCTGGTAGGTTGATTAATAACCTGAACCAGATTACAGGCACTGGTTACAAGGAGAAGCTTCCTGTTGAGCAGACAGCTTGTCACGTTCTGACCATAGTTCTTCTGTGTTTTCTTTGTTTTAGTGTTGGTCAGGACGTGAGCTGAGTGGGCATTCTATGTTTTGTGTTTCTATCTTGCGTTTGTTGCTTGGCCTGATATGGTTCTCAATCAGAGGCAGGTGTTTGTCAGAACCATATTTAGGTAGCCTGTTTTGTGTTGGGTTTTGTGGGTGGTTGTCTTCTGTCTTTGTGTCGATGCACCAGATAGGACTGTTTTGAGTTTCACATTTGTTGTTTTGTATTTTGTATTGTTCTCATTTATCGGCTATATTGAAAATGTTGAACACTGACCACGCTGTAATTTGGTCCTCCTCTCCTTCAACAGAAGAAAACTGTTACACAGCTTGATGAAAACCAGTCAATATGCAGGTCCCCAAGACAGTAGACCTCTCTGTTACATCAAGCATTTCAAACATATTATTTGATACTGAATGTTACCACTTGGTGGCCTATAGCAACACCCCAAAAGATTAGGCTTTAGATGTAACAGGTGAACCTGCAACCACAACACTTCAATAACACTTGACATAAGATCTTCTGTAAGCATTACAGGGATATGGCTCTGAATATATACAGCAACACCTCCCCCATAAGCATTTCTGTCTCTTCAATAAATGTTATATCCTTGTATTGCTACTGCTGTATCATCAAATTAATTATCTAAGTGAGTCTCAGAAATCTGATCCGGTGACATGTTCGTGCTTAGACACATTAACCTCAACCTTGGCTACGTTCTCTTCCTGTTTCTGCACAAACATTGTGGTGGGTAGTTGGTTAGCTAGCGAGATGGCAGAGAATACAGACGTTACCCCTCGATTCTTGATTGACGGCACTTACAGGATTCAGGACACCCGCCCACAAATAAAAAAATCCATCTAGGATGATCAACCCTGACAACTGGGACATTAAAAACGGAAGTCAGAGGCAATTCTAGCAGAAATATATATATTTATTAAAATGTCCTCCTGTGTGCTACCTATATCCCCCCACGAGAGTCCCCACACTTTAATGAAGACAGCTTCTCTATCCTGGAGGGGGAAATCAATCATTTCCAGGCTCAGGAACATGTACCACTCTGTACGACCTAAATGTCAGAACTGGACAAGAACCTGACAGCCTCAGCACACAGGGGGACAAACACCTACCTGGAGGTGACAGCATTTCCTCCCCCATATTCCCCCCTAGACACAACTACGACAACATAACCAACAAAAACTGGTCAAAACTCCTTCAGCTCTGTCGCACGCTGGGTATGTACATAGTTAATGGTAGGCTTCGAGGGCACTCCTATGGTAGGTACACCTGTAGCTCATCTCTTGCCAGTAGTACTGCAGGCTACTTTATCACTGACCTCAACCCAGAGTCTCTAAGAGGTAGGAAACAAAACCTCCACTATGCTGATACTCAACACTGGGGCCCCACAAGGGTGCGTGCTCAGCCCCCTCCTATACTCCCTGTTCACCCATGACTGCGTGGCCAAGCACGCCTCCAACTCAATCATCAAGTTTACAGATGACACAACAGTAGTAGGCTTGATTACCAACAATGACGTGCCAGGAAAATAACCTCTCACTCAATGTCAACAAAACAAAGCAGATAATCATGGACTTCAGGAAACAACAGAGGGAGCACCCCCCTAGCCACAGTGAAGGGACGGCAGTGGAGAGGGTGTAAAGCAAGTTCCTCGGCGTACACATCACTGACAAACTGAAATCGTCCACCCACACAGACAGTGTGGTGAAGAAATAGTGCAACAGTGCCTCTTCAACCTCAAGAGGCTGAAGAAATGTGGCTTGGCACCTAAAACCCTCACACACTTTTACAGATACACAATTGAGAGTATCCTGTCGGGCTGTATCACCACTTGGTATGGCCGCCATTAATCTGCAAGAAGTTCTCCATCACCATACCACCTTAGGTCCCTACAATACTGCACACATAATCATATTTCTTATTACACATTGTAACTATGCAATAGACTAGAAACATGATTTAAGTAAAGGCTGATTTGTAATTCATATATACAGAAAAAACAGTACACTACACCTATGCTTATCTAACTCCCTTCATCTGCATTAATCTGAGGACACAAGATAGGTGTAGTATTCCAAAAAGATACTTAATTTCAACCAGTGGAGAATGTGAAACGCTTCATTGAAAGTTCATTATCCAGATGTTATAAATACATAATACATACATTATAATTATGATAATTGTAATATTATAAATACAAGTTCAATCTGTACTTCAATGCACATATGGTGTGCATCATAAAAACAGAGGAACCAAGAGGAGGTGGTGTGAGAGGTGTAGGAGGAAAGAGGCAAGAGCAGGGCAGACAGCATATGATTAATGAATTACAGTGCTACCCTAATATTATCTCACTTCATCACAATTACATAGTGTCTCTAGCGGTGTCTCCTAACCAGCCTTTGGCTCCCAGTCTGCCCGAAGGTTATCTTAGAGCGGGTGAGGTGGCGATGACAGGACTGGCATCCTCTCACATCAAAACATACCTGCAGACGAAAGAAAGATGGAGAGAGAGAGAGAGAGCATGTTTAAGCCTTGTTTTTATTATTTATTCTAACATTGTTAATCATCATAATCATCAGGAGGTGAAATGCAGAACTGACCCTGGATCATTAACTCTGGGACTCCTACATCTCTATTTCAATACAAAGCATCTCTTTAATAATACTCCCTGTTGACCCGACCAACTGACCTCTCACCTATGATCATGCTGTGCCCTCTGTGTCAGTCAGTTCAGATGTGGGAGGGGTTCACCAACACAGCTGATATAACCTAGATGATTTAGGGAGAAGGGGGAGAGGGATGAAGTGAAGGAGAGAGACTGTTATTGTGTGTGTGGGGTCTAACCTGGTGTCCACACTAAGTGGCTACAGAGTATTTTATACTGAAAAACAGACACATGAGGACAACGTTTGACTTGATTATTCCTGTCATTCTTAGCTTAGTTGTTGTGTGTTGTCAATGGACATTCGGGTGCTTTTGTAAATTCGCTCTGGCTATCTACACCGATTTCAGACACACTCGTTTGAGTGTACCAGAGCGCAGAATAATGAATTTACAAGCCCTCAACACCCGTTGAATATGGCCGGTGTCAGTAAACATCAGCAAAACAGCATAATTAAATTGTTTCTAGCAGCACAGTTACAGTCACCAACGCTATGGTTAACACAAAAACTACCTAACCAGCTCTGTTCTGCCACTGCGGACAGACGCCCACCCAGACCCTCCCCTATAGGTTAAGGTTTTGCGGCTGGAGTCCGCACCATTGCGGGGGGGGTACTGTCACGTTCTGACCTTTATTTCCTTTGTTTTGTATTTATTTAGTATGGTCAGGGCGTGAGTTGGGTGGGCAGTCTATGTTTGTTTTTCTATGATTTGGGGATTTGTATGTTTCGGCCTAGTATGGATCTCAATCAGAGGCAGGTGTCATTAGTTGTCTCTGATTGTGAATCATACTTAGGTAGCCTGGGTTGCACTGTTTGTTTGTGGGTGATTGTCTATGCAAGTTGCTTGTGTCAGCGCAGGCCTCATTTGTAGCTTCACGGTCGTTATTGTTTTTGTATGCAGTGTTCAGTACTTTCTTTAATTAAATATTCACTATGAACACATACCACTCTGCATTTTGATCCTCTGATTCTTCTCGCCTCTCCTCTTCAGATGAAGACAAGGAAGACTGTGACACCTACCTATCTCTCTGATTTGGTCCTGCCGTACATACCTACATGTACGCTACGGTCACAAGACGCAGGCCTCCTAATTGTCCCTAGAATTTCTAAGCAAACAGCTGGAGGCAGGGCTTTCTCCTATAGAGCTCCATTTTTATGGAATGGTCTGCCTACCCATGTAAAAGACGCAAACTCGGTCTCAACCTTTAAGTCTTTACTGAAGACTCATCTCTTCAGTGGGTCATATGATTGAGTGTAGTCTGGCCCAGGAGTGGGAAGGTGAACGGAAAGGCTCTGGAGCAACGAACTGCCCTTGCTGTCTCTGCCTGGCCGGTTCCCTTCTTTCCACTGGGATTCTCTGCCTCTAACCCTATTACAGGGGCTGAGTCACTGGCTTACTGGGGCTCTCTCATGCCGTCCCTGGGAGGGGTGCGTCACTTGTGTGGGTTGAGTCACTGATGTGATCTTCCTGTCTGGGTTGGCGCCCCCCCCCCTTGGGTTGTGCCGTGGCGGAGATCTTTGTGGGCTATACTCAGCCTTGTCTCAGGATGGTAAGTTGGTGGTTGAAGATATCCCTCTTGTGGTGTGGGGGCTGTGCTTTGGCAAAGTGGATGGGGTTATATCCTTCCTGTTTGGCCCTGTCTGGGGGTGTCCTCCGATGGGGCCACAGTGTCTCCTGACCCCTCCTGTCTCAGCCTCCAGTATTTATGCTGCAGTAGTTTATGTGTCGGGGGGCTAGGGTCAGTTTGTTATATCTGGAGTACTTCCCCTGTCCTATTCGGTGTCCTGTGTGAATTTAAGTGTGCGCTCTCTAATTCTCTCTTTCTCTCTTTCTCTCTTTCTTTCTCTCTCTCTGAGGACCTGAGCCCTAGGACCATGCCTCAGGACTACCTGACATGATGACTCCTTGCTGCCCCCAGTCCACCTGGCCGTGCTGCTGCTCCAGTTTCAACTGTTCTGCCTTATTATTATTTGACCATGCTGGTCATTTATGAACATTTGAACATCTTGGCCATGTTCTGTTATAATCTCCACCCAGCAGAGCCAGAAGAGGACTGGCCACCCCACATAGCCTGGTTCCTCTCTAGGTTTCTTCCTAGGTTTTGGCCTTTCTAGGGAGTTTTTCCTAGCCACCGTGCTTCTACACCTGTATTGCTTGCTGTTTGTGGTTTTAGGCTGGGTTTCTGTACAGCACTTTAAGATATCCGCTGATGTACGAAGGGCTATATAAATACATTTGATTTGATATAGGTCTGTAAGAGTTTGGGTCCAGGGTGTCTCCCCCTTTGAAAAGGGGATGACCGCGGCAGCTTTCCAATCCTTGGGGATCTCAGATGATACAAAAGAGAGGTTGAACAGGCTGGTAATAGGGGTTGCGACAATGGCGGCGGATAGTTTCAGAAATAGAGGGTCCAGATTGTCAAGCCCAGCTGATTTGTATGGGTCCAGGTTTTGCAGCTGTTTCAGAACATCTGCTATCAGGATTTGGGTGAAGGAGAAGCTTGGGAGGCTTGGGCGAGTAGCTGCGGGGGGGGGGGGGGGTGGAGTTGCCTGGAGGAAGGCATGGCCAGCCGTTGAGAAATGCTTGTTGAAGTTTTCGGTTATCATGGATTTATCGGTGGTGACCGTGTTACCTAGCCTCAGTGCAGTGGGCAGCTTGGAGGTGGTCCTCTTATTCTCCATGGACTTTACAGTGTCCCAGAACTTTTTGGAGTTAGAGCTAAAGGATGCAAATTTCTGCTTAAAAAAGCTGGCCTTTGCTTTCCTGACTGACTGCGTGTATTGGTTCCTGACTTCCCTGAACAGTTGCATATCGCGGGGACTATTCGATGCTATTGCAGTCCACCACAGGATGTTTTTGTGCTGGTCGAGGGCAGTCAGGTCTGGAGTGAACCAAGGGCTATATCTTTACTTAGTTCAGCATTTTTTGAACGGAGCATGCTTATCTAAGATGGTGAGGCATCCTCATCTGACGGGTTGAGGTCAATATCCTTCCAGGATACCCGGGCCAGGTCGATTAGAAAGGCCTGCTCGCAGAAGTGTTTTAGGGAGTGTTTGACAGTGATGAGGGGTGGTCGTTTGACCGCAGACCCGTAGCGGACACAGGCAATGAGGCAGTGGTCGCTGAGATTCTGATTGAAGACAGCGGAGGTGTATTTGGAGGGCCAGTTGATCAGGATAATGTCTATGAGGGTGCCCTTGATTACAGATTTAGAGTTGTACCTGGTGGGTTCCTTGATGATTTGTGTGAGATTGAGGGCATCTAGCTTAGATTTTTAGATCTGCCAGGGTGTTAAGTATATCCCAGTTTAGGTCACCTAACAGAACAGACTCTGAAGCTAGATGGGGGGCGATCAATTCACAGATGGTGTCCAGGGCACAGCTGGGAGCTGAGGGGGATCGGTAGCAGGCAGCAACAGTGAGAGTCTTATTTCTGGAGAGATTCATTTTTAAAATTAGTAGTTCGAACTGTTTGGGTATGGACCTGGAAAGTATGATATTACTTTGCAGGCTATCTCTGCAGTAGACTGCAACTCCCCCCCCCCTTTGGCAGTTCTATCTTGATGGAAAATGTTGTAGTTGGGTATGGAAATCTCAGAATTTTTGTTGGCCTTCCTAAGCCAGGAATCAGACACGGCAAGGACATCAGGGTTGGCAGAGTGTGCTAAAGCAGTGAGTAAAACAAACTTAGAGAGGAGGCTTCTGATGTTGACATGCATGAAAACCTGAAACCCATGAAGGCTTTTTCGATCACAGAATCGAAAGACAAATGAGGGTGCCTGGGGACATTTACCTCCACATCACCCGAGGAACAGAGAAGGAGTAGGGTGCAGCTAAAGGCTATCAAAACTGGTCACCTAGAGCGTTGGGGACAAATAATAAAAGGAGCAGATTTCTGGGCATTGTAGAATATATTCAGGGCGTAATGCGCAGACAGGGGTATGGTGGGGTGTGGGTACAGTGGAGGTAAGCCCAGGCACTGGGTGATGATAAGAGAGGTTGTATCTCTGGACATGCTGGATGTAATAGGTGAGGTCACCGCATGTGTGGGAGGTGGGACAAAGGAGGTATCAGAGGTATGAAGAGTGGAACTAGGGGCTCCATTGTAAACTAAAACAATGATAACTAACCTGAACAACAGTATACAAGGCACATTGACATTTGAGAGAGACATAAAGTAATCGCATGTATTGATTGGGAGAGCTAGCTAAGACAACCGGTGAGAGAACAACAGCAAATCAGATAACACAACAGCATGTAAAATGGCAATGACTAGGCAGAGAGGGTCGGATTAACTACACACAGAGCCTGAGTTCGTGGCTGGGGCTGACAGATAAAAAAATAAATAAACAGAATGGAGTACCGTGATTAATGGACAGTCCAGCAGGCATCAGCTATGTAGCCAAGTGATCATAGTGTCCAGGGGGCAACAGTAGATGGAACAGGGAAGCCGCCACTACGCTAGCGACACAGCGTTTAAAGTTAGTAGCCCTGGGCTAGTAGGAGCGTCTGCTCCGACGGAGGCCGGTTGAAGGCACAGCGGATGGAGTATTCGTCGGCAGACCAGTCGTGGTGGTGCGGCGGGGCGCCGTGTCGACAGAGAATCCAAGCCAGATGGCGAAAGAGGTATTGTAGAATTTAGTTTGCTAGCCGGGAGATGCGCCTGGCTCACGGCTAACTGGTGCTAGCTTTGTGGCAGTGGCATTCGCCACTATTGCCAATTGGTAGCAGCGGTGATCCGGTGCCAGGGTCCAGAGTTTACAGCAAGGATCCGGTGGAGTATTGGGCTCTAGCCGTGTATGAGTGGGGTTCGGGTGAACAGCTGAGTAGGCCGGGAGGTGGGCCTCAGGGATAGCTTCGGTACTGGGTGCCATGGTGAGTGAAAGTTAGCTGTGAAGATCAGAAGTAGTGGGCCAGGGATTACGGCAGGAATCCGCCGTTGTTGTGGAGAGACAGTCCGATACTGGTAGACTGGCGAGTATTATCCAAGCTAAAAACAGGGCTGGTATCTGTGCAGAAGGTAAAAGCAACTAGCAGTGGCTAACAATGACTAAATAGCTTCTAGCTAATTAGCTTGTTAGCTTCTGGTGGTGCTTGAATGTGTTCTAAAATTAAAAATAATAGCGATTCCGTATCACATTGGGTGAGGCAGGTTACCGGAAGGTATAGTCTAATTAAAAATCAAAAAGAGATTGAAAATAAAATTGAAATATATACAAAAAATACAAAAGTACATGAGTGGACGAACAAAAACAGGTCTTCACTCCTACGCCATCTTCACACATCCGCCAAATACAACAGTGAAATGCTTACTTACGAGCCCCTAACCAACAGTGCAGTTTCAAAAAATATGGATAAGAATAAAAGAAAGGTAAGTAATTAAAGGTAAGTAATTAAAGAGAAGCAGTAAAGAGAAGCAGTAAAAAAATAACAATATATACAGGGGGGTGCTAAGTCCATGTGTAGGGGCACCGGTTAGTTGAGGTAGTATGTACATGTAGGTAGAGTTAATTAAAGCTAATATGCTTTGATGACAACAAAGAATGGCAGTGGTGTGGCATTGGTGTGAAGAGGGGGGAGCAATGCAAATAGTTTGCCATTTGACTAGATGTTCTGGGGTCTTGTGGCTTCGGGCTAGAAGCTGCTTAGAAGCCTCTTGGACCTAGACTTGGCGATCCGGTACCACCTGCCGTGCGTTAGCAGAGAGAACTGTCTATGACTTGGGTGGCTGGAGTCTTTGACAATTTTTAGGGCCTTCCTCTGACACAACCTGGTATTGAGGTCCTGGATGGCATGAAGCTTGGCCCCAGTGATGTACTGGGCCGTTCACACTACCCTCTGTACTGCCTTGCGGTCGGAGGCCAAGCAGTTGCCATACCAGGCAGTGATGCAACCAGTCAGGATGCTCGAAATGGTGCAGCTGTAGAACCTTTTGAGGATCCTGAGGGGAGCGAGAGTTGCACCCCTTCTGAAAAAACCTACACTCGATCCCTCCGATGTCAACAACTACAGACCAGTATCCCTTCTTTCTTTTCTCTCCAAAACTCTTGAACGTGCCGTCCTTGGCCAGCTCTCCCACTATCTCTCTCAGAATGACCTTCTTGATCCAAATCAGTCAGGTTTCAAGACTAGTCATTCAACTGAGACTGCTCTTCTCTGTATCACGGAGGCGCTCCGCACTGCTAAAGCTAACTCTCTCTCCTCTGCTCTCATCCTTCTAGACCTATCGGCTGCCTTCGATACTGTGAACCATCAGATCCTCCTCTCCACCCTCTCCGAGTTGGGCATCTCCGGCGCGGCCCACGCTTGGATTGCGTCCTACCTGACAGGTCGCTCCTACCAGGTGGCGTGGCGAGAATCTGTCTCCTCGCCACGCGCTCTCACCACTGGTGTCCCCCAGGGCTCTGTTCTAGGCCCTCTCCTATTCTCGTTATACACCAAGTCACTTGGCTCTGTCATAACCTCACATGGTCTCTCTTATCATTGCTATGCAGACGACACACAATTAATCTTCTCCTTTCCTCCTTCTGATGACCAGGTGGCGAATCGCATCTCTGCATGTCTGGCAGACATATCAGTGTGGATGACGGATCACCACCTCAAGCTGAACCTCGGCAAGACGGAGCTGCTCTTCCTCCCGGGGAAGGACTGCCCGTTCCATGATCTCGCCATCACGGTTGACAACTCCATTGTGTCCTCCTCCCAGAGCGCTAAGAACCTTGGCGTGATCCTGGACAACACCCTGTCGTTCTCAACCAACATCATGGCGGTGGCCCGTTCCTGTAGGTTCATGCTCTACAACATCCGCAGAGTACGACCCTGCCTCACACAGGAAGCGGCGCAGGTCCTAATCCAGGCACTTGTCATCTCCCGTCTGGATTACTGCAACTCGCTGTTGGCTGGGCTCCCTGCCTGTGCCATTAAACCCCTACAACTCATCCAGAACGCCGCAGCCCGTCTGGTGTTCAACCTTCCCAAGTTCTCTCACGTCACCCCGCTCCTCCGCGCTCTCCACTGGCTTCCAGTTGAAGCTCGCATCCGCTACAAGACCATGGTGCTTGCCTACGGAGCTGTGAGGGGAACGGCACCGCAGTACCTCCAGGCTCTGATCAGGCCCTACACCCAAGCAAGGGCACTGCGTTCATCCACCTCTGGCCTGCTCGCCTCCCTACCATTGAGGAAGTACAGTTCCCGCTCAGCCCAGTCAAAACTGTTCGCTGCTCTGGCCCCCCAATGGTGGAACAAACTCCCTCACGACGCCAGGACAGCGGAGTCAATCACCACCTTCCGGAGACACCTGAAACCCCACCTCTTCAAGGAATACCTAGGATAAGATAAGTAATCCTTCTCACCACCCCCCCCCTTAATGATTTAGATGCACTATTGTAAAGTGGCTGTTCCACTGGATGTCAGAAGGTGAATTCACCAATTTGTAAGTCGCTCTGGATAAGAGCGTCTGCTAAATGACTTAAATGTAAATGTAAATGTAAATAGGTTATAGGCAAATGTAATGATGGTGTTGGAGTCGTGCCTGGCCATGCAGTTGTGGGTGAACAGGGAGTACAGGAGGGGACTGAGCATGCACCCCTGGGGAGCTCCAGTGTTGAGGATCAGTGTGGCGTATGTGTTGTTACCTACCCTTAACACCTGGGGGCGGCCCATCAGGAAGTCCAGGATCCAGTTGCGGAGGGAGGTGTTTAGTCCCAGGGTCCTTAGCTTATTGATGAGCTTTGTAGGCACCATGGTGTTGAAAGCTGAGCTGTAGTCAATGAATAGCATTCTCACATAGGTGTTATTTTTGTCCAGGTGGGAAAGACCAGTGTGGAGTGCAATAGAGACTGCATCATCTGTGGATCTGTTGGGGCGGTATGGAAAGCTCAACGAATAGTGTCAGTTCTCAGTTTTAATAGGGAACAACATCCTTTTGTAAACAGTACGTGACAGACAGCAGATACTGTGTAAAAGGCTATTAGTGTCTGTGCAGATTTAAGATTGCACGAGGTTGATAGCCCGAGGGCTCAACTGACCGAGACTGAAAAACAGCTTCTATCTCAAGGCCATCAGACTGTTAAACAGCCACCACTAACCTTGAGTGGCTGCTGCCAACATACTGACTCAACTCCAGCCACTTTAAGAGTGGAAAAATTGATGTAAAAAATGTATCACTAGCCACTTTAAACAATGCCACTTTTATATGTTTACATACCCTACATCACTCATCTCATATGTATATACTGTACTCTATACCATCTACTGCATCTAGCCATCTTTATGTAATACATGCATCACTAGCCACTTTAAACAATGCCACTTAATATAATGTTTACATACCCTACATTACTCATCTCATATGTGTATACTGTACTCGATACCATCTACTGCATCTTGCCTATGCCGTTCTGTACCATCACTCATTCATATATCTCTATGTACATGTTTGTGTGTTTATGTATGTGTGTATGTTTGTGTTAGTATGACTGTGTGTATTTCTGTGTGTATGTTTGTTTGTATATGTCTGTGTGTCTGTCTGTGTGTATGTCTTAGTGTATGTCTGTGTGTGTATGTCTGTGTGTGTATATATGTGTGTGTCTGCCTCTGTGTATATCTGTGTGTGTGTCTGTCTGTATGTCTGTGTGTATGTCTGTGTGTGTGTCTGTGTGCGTGTGTATGTCTGTGTGTGCGTGTCTGTGTGTGTATTTCTGTGTGTATGTCTGTGTGTGTATGTCCTTGTGTGTATGTCTGTGTGTATGTTTGTGTGTCTATGTCTGTGTGTATGTCTGTGTGTGTGTTTGTGTGTGTGTGTGTGTGTGTTTGTGTGTGTTTTTGTGTGTGTATGTCTGTGTGTTCTAAGGGTTTGTCTGCCTGTGAGGCTCCCATGGCCTGGTTTGGTTTCCTCTCTCCTTGTTTCAGTTTCCTTCATGTCTTGATCATGTTCAACACTTCCTTCTGACTTGTGATCTGTCTCAACCACTGTCTGTATCGCTCTCTCTCTCTCTGACTGTCTGGTTGTCTCTCTCTCTCTCTCTGTCTCTCTCTTTCTCTCTCTATGTCTCTCTCTCTCTCCCTATCTCTCTCTCTCTCTGACTGTCTGGCTGTCTCTCTCTTTCTCTCTCTGACTGTCTGGCTGTCTCTCTCTCTCTCCCTCTCCCTGACTGTCTGGCTGTCTCTCTCTCTCTCTTTCTCTCTCCCTGACTGTCTGGCTGTCTCTCTCTCTCTCTCTCTTTTCTCTCTCTCTGACTGTCTGGCTGTCTCTCTTTCTCTCTCTCTGTCTCTCTCTTTCTCTCTCTATGTCTCTCTCTCTCTCTCTCTCTCTCCTATCTCTCTCTCTCTGACTGTCTGGCTGTCTCTCTCAATTCAATTCAAGGGGCTTTATTGGCATGGGAAACATGTGTTAACATTGCCAAAGCAAGTAAGGTAAACAATAAAAATTAACAGTAGACATCACACATACAGAAGTTTCAAAACAATAAAGACATTACAAATGTCATATTATATATATATTTACAGTGTTTTTACAAGGTACAAATGGTAAAGGACACAAGATAAAATAAATAAGCATAGATATGGGTTGTATTTACAATGGTGTTTGTTCCTCACTGGTTGCCCTTTTCTCGTGGCAACAGGTCACAAATCTTGCTGCTCTGATGGCACACTGTGGAATTTCACCCAGTAGATATGGGAGTTTTTCAAAATTGGATTTGTTTTCAAATTCTTTGTGGATCTGTGTAATCTGAGGGAAATATGTCTCTCTAATATGGTCATACATTGGGCAGGAGGTTAGGAAGTGCAGCTCAGTTTCCACCTCATTTTGTGGGCAGTGAGCACATAACCTGTCTTCTCTTGAGAGCCATGTCTGCCTACGGCGGCCTTTCTCAATAGCAAGGCTATGCTCGCTGAGTCTGTACATAGTCAAAGCTTTCCTTCATTTTGGGTCAGTCACAGTGGTCAGGTATTCTGCCGCTGTGTACTCTCTGTGTAGGGCCAAATAGCATTCTAGTTTGCTCTGTTTTTTTGTTAATTCTTTCCAATGTGTCAAGTAATTATCTTTTTGTTTTCTCATGATTTGGTTGGGTCTAATTGTGCTGTTGTCATGGGGCTCTGTAGGGTGTGTTTGTGAACAGAGCCCCAGGACCAGCTTGCTTAGGGGACTCTTCTCCAGGTTCATCTCTCTGTAGGTGATGGCTTTGTTGTGGAAGGTTTGGGAATCGCTTCCTTTTAGGTGGTTATAGAATTTAACAGCTCTTTTCTGGATTTTGATAATTAGTGGGTATCGGCCTAATTCTGCTCTGCATGCATTATTTGGTGTTCTACGTTGTACACGGAGGATATTTTTGCAGAATTCTGCGTGCAGAGTCTCAATTTGGTGTTTGTCCCATTTTGTAAAGTCTTGGTTGGTGAGCGGACCCCAGACCTCACAACCATAAAGGGCAATGGGCTCTATGACTGATTCAAGTATTTTTAGCCAAATCCTAATTGGTATGTTGAAATTTATGTTCCTTTTGATGGCATAGAATGCCCTTCTTGCCTTGTCTCTCAGATCGTTCACAGCTTTGTGGAAGTTACCTATGGCGCTGATGTTTAGGCCAAGGTATGTATAGTTTTTTGTGTGCTCTAGGGCAACAGTGTTGAGATGGAATTTGTATTTGTGGTCCTGGTGACTGGACCTTTTGTGGAACACCATTATTTTGGTCTTACTGAGATTTACTGTCAGGGCCCAGGTCTGACAGAATCTGTGCATAAGATCTAGGTGCTGCTGTAGGCCCTCCTTGGTTGGTGACAGAAG
>NC_088220.1:5108697-5251676 GCF_036934945.1 Oncorhynchus masou masou
TTTATTCAGTAATATTCTGCTGTTGTCTTTAGACAGAAAATATTCTGCTCTTGTCTTTATTCAGTAATATTCTGCTGTTGTCTTTAGACAGTAATATTCTGCTGTTGTCTTCAGACAGTAATATTCTGTTGTTGTCTTTAGACAGAAAATATTCTGCTCTTGTCTTTATTCAGTAATATTCTGCTCTTGTCTTTATTCAGTAATGTTCTGCTCTTGTCTTTAGACATTAATATTCTTCTGTTGTCTTTATTCAGTAATATTCTGCTGTTGTCTTTAGACAGAAAATATTCTGCTCTTGTCTTTATTCAGTAATATTCTGCTGTTGTCTTCAGACAGTTATATTCTGTTGTTGTCTTTAGACAGAAAATATTCTGTCTTTATTCAGTTGTCTTTAGACATTAATATTCTTCTGTTGTCTTTATTCAGTAATATTCTGCTGTTGTCTTTTATTCTGCTCTTGTCTTTACAGTAATATTCTGCTGTTGTCTTCAGACAGTAATATTCTGCTCTTGTCTTTATTCAGTAATACAGTAATATTCTGCTGTTGTTGTAATATTCTCTTTAGACAGTAATATTCTGCTGTTGTCTTTAGACAGTAATATTCTGCTGTTGTCTTTAGACAGTAATATTCTGCTGTTGTCTTTAGACAGTAATATTCTGCTGTTGTCTTTAGACAGTAATATTCTGCTGTTGTCTTCAAACATTAATATTCTGCTGTTTCTTTAGACTAATATTCTGCTGTTATTCTGCTGTTGTCTTTAAACAGTAATATTCTGCTGTTGTCTTTAGACTTAATATTCTGCTGTTGTCTTTAGACAGTAATATTCTGCTGTTGTCTTCAAACATTAATATTCTGCTGTTGTCTTTAGACAGTAATATTCTGCTGTTGAATTTAGACAGTAATATTCTGCTGTTGACATTAATATTCTGCTGTTGTCTTCAAACATTAATATTCTGCTGTTGTCTTTAGACAGTAATATTCTGCTTTAGACAGTAATATTCTGCTGTTGTCTTTAAACAGTAATATTCTGCTGTTGTCTTCAGACATTAATATTCTGCTGTTGTCTTTAGACAGTAATATTCTGCTGTTGTCTTTAGACAGTAATATTCTGCTGTTGTCTTTAGA
This sequence comes from Oncorhynchus masou masou, assembly GCF_036934945.1. NCBI lineage: Eukaryota > Metazoa > Chordata > Actinopteri > Salmoniformes > Salmonidae > Oncorhynchus > Oncorhynchus masou. The sequence goes on from NC_088220.1 coordinate 5,109,824, forward strand.
CAGTGCTGTTGTCTTTAATATTCTGCTGTTGTCTTTAGACAGTAATATTCTGCTGTTGTCTTCAAACATTAATATTCTGCTGTTGTCTTTAGACAGTAATATTCTGCTGTTGTTTAGACAGTAATATTCTGCTGTTGTCTTTAGACAGTAATATTCTGCTGTTGTCTTCAAACATTAATATTCTGCTCTTGTCTTTAGACAGTAATATTCTGCTGTTGTCTTTAGACAGTAATATTCTGCTGTTGTCTTCAGACAGTAATATTCTGCTGTTGTCTTTAGACATTAATATTCTGCTGTTGTCTTTAGACAGTAATATTCTGCTGTTGTCTTTAGACAGTAATATTCTCTCTGTTGTCTTAATAAACATTAATATGTCTTTAGACAGTAATATTCTGCTGTTGTCTTCAAACATTAATATTCTGCTGTTGTCTTTAGACAGTAATATTCTGCTGTTGTCTTTAGACATTAATATTCTGCTGTTGTCTTTAGACAGTAATATTCTGCTGTTGTCTTTAATATTCTGCTGTTGTCTTTAGACATTAATATTCTGCTGTTGTCTTTAGACATTAATATTCTGCTGTTGTTAATATTCTGCTGTTGTCTTTAGACAATAATATTCTGCTGTTGTCTTTAGACAGTAATATTCTGCTGTTGTCTTCAGACAGTAATATTCTGCTGTTGTCTTTAATATTCTGCTGTTGTCTTTAGTAATATTCTGCTGTTGTCTTTAGACAGAAATATTCTGCTGTTGTAATATTCTGCTGTGAATTTAGACAGTAATATTTGCTGTTGTCTTTAGACAGTAATATTCTGCTGTTGTCTTCAGACAGTAATATTCTGCTGTTGTCTTTAGACAGTAATATTCTGCTGTTGTCTTAGACAGTAATATTCTGCTGTTGTCTTTAATATTCCGTTGTTGTCTTCAAACATTAATATTCTGCTGTTGTCTTTAGACAGTAATATTCTGCTGTTGTCTTCAGACAGTAATATTCTGCTGTTGTCTTCAGACAGTAATATTCTGCTGTTGTCTTCAAACAGTAATATTCTGCTGTTGTCTTTAATATTCTGCTGTTGTCTTCAAACATTAATATTCTGCTGTTGTCTTCAAACATTAATATTCTGCTGTTGTCTTCAAACATTAATATTCTGCTGTTGTCTTCAGACATTCTATTCTGTTGTCTTCAAACATTAATATTCTGCTGTTGTCTTCAAACATTAATATTCTGCTGTTGTCTTCAAACATTAATATTCTGCTGTTGTCTTAGACAGTAATATTCTGCTGTTGTCATTAATATTCTGCTGTTGACATTAATATTCTGCTGTTGTCTTCAAACATTAAATATTCTGCTGTTGTCTTTAGACAGTAATATTCTGCTGTTGTCTTATTAATATTCTGCTGTTGTCTTCAAACAGTAATATTCTGCTGTAGTCTCTCTGCTGTTGTCTTTAAACAGTAATATTCTGCTGTTGTCTTTAGACAGTAATATTCTGCTGTTGTCTTTATTCAGTAATATTTCTAGTCTCTCTGCTGTTGTCTTTAGACAGTAATATTCTGCTGTTGTCTTTAGACAGTAATATTCTGCTGTTGTATTTCTGCTGTTGTCTTTAGACAGTAATATTCTGCTGTTTCTTTAGACAGTAATATTCTGCTGTTGTCTTTAGACAGTAATATTCTGCTGTTGTCTTTAGACAGTAATATTCTGCTGTTGTCTTTAGACAGTAATATTCTGCTGTTGTCTTCAAACATTAATATTCTCTGTTGTATTTAGACAGTAATATTCTGCTGTTGAATTTAGACAGTAATATTCTGCTGTTGTCTTTAGACAGTAATATTCTGCTGTTGTCTTCAAACATTAATATTCTGCTGTTGTCTTTAGACAGTAATATTCTGCTGTTGTCTTCAAACATTAATATTCTGCTGTTGTCTTTAGACAGTAATATTCTGCTGTTGTCTTTAGACAGTAATATTCTGCTGTTGTCTTTAGACAGTAATATTCTGCTGTTGTCTTTAGACAGTAATATTCTTTAGACAGTAATATTGTTGTCTTCAAACATTAATATTCTGCTGTTGTCTTTAGACAGTAATATTCTGCTGTTGTCTTCAAACATTAATATTCTGCTGTTGTCTTTAGACAGTAATATTCTGCTGTTGAATTTAGACAGTAATATTCTGCTGTTGTCTTCAAACATTAATATTCTGCTGTTGTCTTCAAACATTAATATTCTGCTGTTGTCTTTAGACAGTAATATTCTGCTGTTGAATTTAGACAGTAATATTCTGCTGTTGTCTTCAAACAGTAATATTCTGCTGTTGTCTTCAGACATTAATATTCTGCTGTTGTCTTTAGACAGCAATATTCTGCTGTTGTCTTTAGACAGTAATATTCTGCTGTTGTCTTTAGACAGTAATATTTTGCTGTTGTCTTCAGACAGTAATATTCTGCTGTTGTCTTTAGACAGTAATATTCTGCTGTTGTCTTCAAACATTAATATTCTGCTGTTGTATTTAGACAGTAATATTCTGCTGTTGAATTTAGACAGTAATATTCTGCTGTTGTCTTTAGACAGTAATATTCTGCTGTTGTCTTCAAACATTAATATTCTGCTGTTGTCTTTAGACAGTAATATTCTGCTGTTGTCTTCAAACATTAAAATTCTGCTGTTGTCTTTAGACAGTAATATTTTGCTGTTGTCTTCAGACAGTAATATTCTGCTGTTGTCTTTAGACAGTAATATTCTGCTGTTGTCTTTAGACAGTAATATTCTGCTGTTGTCTTTAGACAGTAATATTCTGCTGTTGTCTTCAAACATTAATATTCTGCTGTTGTCTTTAGACAGTAATATTCCGTTGTTGTCTTCAAACATTAATATTCTGCTGTTGTCTTTAGACAGTAATATTCTGCTGTTGTCTTCAAACATTAATATTCTGCTGTTGTCTTTAGACAGTAATATTCTGCTGTTGTCTTTAGACAGTAATATTCTGCTGTTGTCTTTAGACAGTAATATTCTGCTGTTGTCTTTAGACAGAAATATTCTGCTGTTGTCTTTAGACAGAAATATTCTGCTGTTGTCTTTAGACATTAATATTCTGCTGTTGTCTAGACAGCAATATTCTGCTGTTGTCTTTAGACAATAATATTCTGCTGTTGTCTTCAGACAGTAATATTCTGCTGTTGTCTTTAGTTACTAATACTCTACTGTTGTCTTTATGCTGTTGTCTTTAGACAGAAATATTCTGCTGTTGTCTTCACACACTAATATTCTGCTGTTGTATTTAGACAGTAATATTCTGCTGTAGTCTCTCTGCTGTTGTCTTCAGACAGTAATATTCTGCTGTTGTCTTTAGACAGTAATATTCTGCTGTTGTCTTCAGACAGTAATATTCCGTTGTTGTCTTCAAACATTAATATTCTGCTGTTGTCTTTAGACAGTAATATTCTGCTGTTGTCTTCAAGCATTAATATTCTGCTGTTGTCTTTAGACAGTAATATTCTGCTGTTGTCTTCAGACAGTAATATTCCGTTGTTGTCTTCAAACATTAATATTCTGCTGTTGTCTTTAGACAGTAATATTCTGCTGTTGTCTTCAAGCATTAATATTCTGCTGTTGTCTTCAAACATTAATATTCTGCTGTTGTCTTCAGACAGTAATATTCCGCTGTTGTCTTCAAACATTAATATTCTGCTGTTGTCTTCAAACATTAATATTCTGCTGTTGTCTTCAAACATTAATATTCTGCTGTTGTCTTCAAACATTAATATTCTGCTGTTGTCTTTAGACAGTAATATTCTGCTGTTGTCTTCAAACATTAATATTCTGCTGTTGTCTTCAAACATTAATATTCTGCTGTAGTCTCTCTGCTGTTGTCTTCAAACATTAATATTCTGCTGTTGTCTTTAGACAGTAATATTCTGCTCTTGTCTTTATTCAGTAATATTCTGCTGTTGTCTTTAGACAGTAATATTCTGCTGTTGTCTTTATTCAGTAATATTCTGCTGTTGTCTTTAGACAGTAATATTCTGCTGTTGTCTTTAGACAGTAATATTCTGCTGTTGTCTTTATTCAGTAATATTCTGCTGTTGTCTTCAGACAGTAATATTCTGCTGTTGTCTTTATTCAGTAATATTCTGCTGTTGTCTTTAGACAGTAATATTCTGCTGTTGTCTTTAGACAGTAATATTCTGCTGTTGTCTTTATTCAGTAATATTCTGCTGTTGTCTAGACATTAATATTCTGCTGTTGTCTTTTGACAGTAATATTCTGCTGTTGTCTTTAGACAGTAATATTCTGCTGTTGTCTTTAGACAGTAATATTCTGCTGTTGTCTTCAAACATTAATATTCTGCTGTTGTCTTCAAAAATTAATATTCTGCTGTTGTCTTTAGACAGTAATATTCTGCTGTTGTCTTCAAACATTAATATTCTGCTGTTGTCTTTAGACAGTAATATTCTGCTGTTGTCTTTAGACAGTAATATTCTGCTGTTGTCTTTAGACAGTAATATTCTGCTGTAGTCTCTCTGCTGTTGTCTTTAGACAATATTACTTATTATTACTTCCAGCGCCGACAGAGATGGCCGCCTCGCTTCGCTTTCCTAGGAAACTATGCAGTTTTGTTTTTTTACGTGTTATTTCTTACATTAGTACCCCAGGTCATCTTAGGTTTCATTACATACAGTCGAGAAGAACTACTGAATATAAGATCAGCGTCAACTCAACATCAGTACAACCAAGAATATGTTTTTCGCGACGCGGATCCTGTGTTCTGCCTTACGAACAGGACAACGGAATGGATCGCATGCAGCGACCCAAAAAAACGACTCCGAAAAAGAGGGAAATGAGGCGGTCTTCTGGTCAGACTCCGGAGACGGGCACACCGTGCACCACACCCTAGCATTCTTCTTGCCAATGTCCAGTCTCTTGACAACAAGGTTGATGAAATCCGAGCAAGGGTAGCATTCCAGAGGGACATAAGAGACTGTAACGTTCTGTGCTTCACGGAAACATGGCTCACTGGAGAGACGCTATCTGAAGCGGTGCAGCCAACGGGTTTCTCCACGCATCGCGCCGACAGAAACAAACACCTTTCTGGTAAGAAGAGGGGTGGGGGCATATGCCTTATGGCTCACGAGACATGGTGCGATGAAAGAAACATACAGGAACTCAAATCCTTCTGTTCAACTGATTTAGAATTCCTCACAATCAAATGTAGACCGCATTACCTACCAAGAGAATTCTCTTCGATTATAATCACAGCCGTATATATCTCCCCCCAAGCAGACACATCAATGGCTCTGAACGAACTTTATTTAACTCTTTGCAAACTGGAAACCATTTATCCGGAGGCTGCATTCATTGTAGCTGGGGATTTTAACAAGGCTAATCTGAAAACAAGACTCCCTAAATTTTATCAGCATATCGATTGCGCAACCAGAGGTGGAAAAACCTTGGATCACTGTTACTCTAACTTCCGTGATGCATATAAGGCCCTGCCCCGCCCCCCTTTCGGAAAAGCTGACCACGACTCCATTTTGCTGATCCCTGCCTACAGACAGAAACTGAAACAAGAAGCTCCCACGCTGAGGTCTGTCCAACGCTGGTCCGACCAAGCTGACTCCACACTCCAAGACTGCTTCCATCACGTGGACTGGGACATGTTTCGTATTGCGTCAGATAACAACATTGACGAATACGCTGATTCGGTGTGCGAGTTCATTAGAACTTGCGTTGAAGATGTCGTTCCCATAGCAACGATTAAAACATTCCCTAACCAGAAACCGTGGATTGATGGCAGCATTCGCGTGAAACTGAAAGCGCGAACCACTGCTTTTAATCAGGGCAAGGTGTCTGGTAACATGACCGAATACAAACAGTGCAGCTATTCCATCCGCAAGGCTATCAAACAAGCTAAGCGTCAGTACAGAGACAAAGTAGAATCTTAATTCAACGGCTCAGACACAAGAGGCATGTGGCAGGGTCTACAGTCAATCACGGACTACAGGAAGAAATCCAGCCCAGTCACGGACCAGGATGTCTTGCTCCCAGGCAGACTAAATAACTTTTTTGCCCGCTTTGAGGACAAGACAGTGCCACTGACACAGCCTGCAACGGAAACATGCGGTCTCTCCTTCACTGCAGCTGAGGTTAGTAAAACATTTAAACGTGTTAACCCTCGCAAGGCTGCAGGCCCAGACAGCATCCCCAGCCGCGCCCTCAGAGCATGCGCAGACCAGCTGGCTGGTGTGTTTACGGACATATTCAATCAATCCCTATACCAGTCTGCTGTTCCCACATGCTTCAAGGGGGCCACCATTGTTCCTGTTCCCAAGAAAGCTAAGGTAACTGAGCTAAACGACTACCACCCCGTAGCACTCACTTCCGTCATCATGAAGTGCTTTGAGAAACTAGTCAAGGACCATATCACCTCCACCCTACCTGACACCCTAGACCCACTCCAATTTGCTTACCGCCCAAATAGGTCAACAGACGATGCAATCTCAACCACACTGCACACTGCCCTAACCCATCTGGACAAGAGGAATACCTATGTGAAAATGCTGTTCATCCACTACAGCTCGGCTTTCAACACCATAGTACCCTCCAAGCTCGTCATCAAGCTCGAGACCCTGGGTCTCGACCCCGCCCTGTGCAACTGGGTACTGGACTTCCTGACGGGCCGCCCACTGGTGGTGAGGGTAGGTAACAACATCTCCTCCCCGCTGATCCTCAACACTGGGGCCCCACAAGGGTGCGTTCTGAGCCCTCTCCTGTACTCCCTGTTCACCCACGACTGCATGGCCACGCACTCCTCCAACTCAATCATCAAGTTTGCGGACGACACAACAGTGGTAGGCTTGATTACCAACAACGACGAGACGGCCTACAGGGAGGAGGTGAGGGCCCTCGGAGTGTGGTGTCAGGAAAATAACCTCACACTCAACGTCAACAAAACTATGGAGATGATTGTGGACTTCAGGAAACAGCAGAGGGAACACCCCCCTATCCACATCGATGGAACAGTAGTGGAGAGGGTAGCAAGTTTTAAGTTCCTCGGCATACACATCACAGACAAACTGAATTGGTCCACTCACACAGACAGCATCGTGAAGAAGGCGCAGCAGCGCCTCTTCAACCTCAGGAGGCTGAAGAAATTCGGCTTGTAACCAAAAGCACTCACAAACTTCTACAGATGCACAATCGAGAGCATCCTGGCAGGCTGTATCACCGCCTGGTACGGCAACTGCTCCGCCCTCAACCGTAAGGCTCTCCAGAGGGTAGTGAGGTCTGCAGAACGCATCACCGGGGGCAAACTACCTGCCCTCCAGGACACCTACACCACCCGATGTTACAGGAAGGCCATAAAGATCATCAAGGACATCAACCACCTGAGCCACTGCCTGTTCACCCCGCTATCATCCAGAAGGCGAGGTCAGTACAGGTGCATCAAAGCAGGGACCGAGAGACTGAACAACAGCTTCTATCTCAAGGCCATCAGACTGTTAAACAGCCACCACTAACATTGAGTGGCTGCTGCCAACACACTGACACTGACTCAACTCCAGCCACTTTAATAATGGGAATTGATGGGAAATGATGTAAATATATCACTAGCCACAAACAATGCTACCTTATATAATGTTACTTACCCTACATTATTCATCTCATATGCATACGTATATACTATACTCTATATCATCGACTGCATCCTTATGTAATACATGTATCACTAGTCACTTTAACTATGCCACTTTGTTTACATACTCATCTCATATGTATATACTGTACTCGATACCATCTACTGTATCTTGCCTATGCTGCTCTGTGCCATCACTCATTCAGATATCCTTATGTACATATTCTTTATCCCCTTACACTGTGTATAAGACAGTAGTTTAGGAATTGTTAGTTAGATTACTTGTTGGTTATTACTGCATTGTCGGAACTAGAAGCACAAGCATTTCGCTACACTCGCATTAACATCTGCTCACCATGTGTATGTGACAAATAAAATTTGATTTGATTTGATTTAGACAGTAATATTCTGCTGTTGTCTTTAGACAGTAATATTCTGCTGTTGTCTTTAGACAGTAATATTCTGATGTTGTCTTTAGACAGTAATATTCTGCAGGTGTCTTCAAACAGTAATACTCTGCTGTTGTCTTTAAGCTGTTGTCTTTAGACATTAATATTCTTCTGTTGTCTTCAGACAGTAATATTCTGCTGTTGTCTTTAGACAGTAATATTCTGCTGTTGTCTTCAGACAGTAATATTCTTCTGTTGTCTTCAGACAGTAATATTCTTCTGTTGTCTTCAGACAGTAATATTCTGCTGTTGTCTTTAGACAGTAATATTCTGCTGTTGTCTTCAGACAGTAATATTCTGCTGTTGTCGAGACAGTAATATTCTGCTGTTGTCTTTAGACAGTAATATTCTTCTGTTGTCTTCAGACAGTAATATTCTTCTGTTGTCTTCAGACAGTAACATTCTGCTGTTGTCTTTAGACAGTAATATTCTGCTGTTGTCTTTATTTACCAATATTCTGCTGTTGTCTTCAGACAGCAATATTCTGCTGTTGTCTTTAGACAGTAATATTCTGCTGTTGTCTTTATTTACCAATATTCTGCTGTTGTCTTCAGACAGCAATATTCTGCTGTTGTCTTTAGACAGTAATATTCTGCTGTTGTCTTTATTTACCAATATTCTGCTGTTGTCTTCAGACAGTAATATTTTGCTGTTGTCTTCAGACAGTAATATTTTGCTGTTGTCTTTAGACAGTAATATTCTGTTGTTGTCTTTAGACAGTAATATTCTGCTGTTGTCTTCAGACAGTAATATTTTGCTGTTGTCTTTAGACAGTAATATTCTGCTGTTGTCTTTATTTACCAATATTCTGCTGTTGTCTTTAGACAGTAATATTCTGCTGCTGGCTTCAGACAGTAATATTCTGCTGTTGTCTTTAGTTACCAATATTCTGCTGTTGTCTTTAGTTACCAATATTCTGCTGTTCTCTTTAGACTTTAATATTCTGCTGTTTTCTTTAGAGTCTGATACTCCTCTGTCTCTAACACAACACACTGTCTTTCCGTCTGTCGCATCTGTCTGAGAAAGTGCTGTTGGTTTGTGTCTCCAGCCACAGGAAGTTTGTTAGCAGACAGACATTCAGACCAGATCACATGTCTCTTATCTTAACAGCCATCTTTGATGTTTATATAGTTCTTCTGTTTGTGGCTCGTTCTGCATTTCTGTTCATCTGCATGTATGTCTGTCTGTTTGTCAATATAACATGAATCCTGCTCTAGGCTGTTACTTCCTTTATGGACAGATAGCTCCTCAGTCAATACCATGGAACTCCTTTCATTCCACTGTTTAAACATTAAACTTGTTTTGTTACTAAATGTAATGAAGATGATACCTGTCAGTCCTGTTGGTTCACTGTACTGTGTACAGTACCTCTGATGGTGTTTAGTTTATGAATTAGAGTGTTTCATTTAGTTTCTGAGTTTCCCCCTGCAGGTCATCTCTCTTTAGACTGCCTGAATTTGAGTGAAACAGAACAAAGATGTTGTGCTTAAAAGTGTATATGATGTGACTATGTGTGTTGTATTAACTTGATTCAGATTCATGTCCTCAATGTGGAAATTCATTTTCCAGCAATCGCAATACTTAGACAAAATCAGATATTAAAAAACATCACAATAGCAAAGGCTATTTACAAGCAAGAAAGCTGAATAAGTGCACTTTCATAAAACGTTGGAGGGAGTGGATTGAGATTACAATATACATCTCTATCCTTACAGGGAGATGGGTAGACCAGAGAGCTACAGGAATGACAACAAAGATTTTCAGGAGAATCATGATGACTTCCAGTAAACAACGCTCTGTAGTGACCAGCAAGTCTGAACATGGATAGGCTGGGCTTGGATTCAATTCATAGCACAGTGCACTGGACAATGACAAAACGCATTTTAAAGGCATTTTCCCTGACTTTCATGGAGTCGGCTTTCACGATAAACATTGTGGATGTTGGCTCAAATTGAAATAGCCTTTCAATGTTAAGCACGCTGTAACAAATTTAGCTAATGCAAATGGTACTGAATCCCAGCCTGGAAGAGGTCATATTCAGGGATGGTAAATAAATGACGATACTGAATCCCAGCCGAGGAGAGGTCATATGATGGCGTTTAATTAGACTTTCCTTCCTTACTCGCTCATCATCATGTAAATTACATTTACAAGGATGGAATCCCAAAATGAATGTGTAAAGTAGTCAAAATAAATGTAGCTAGTTTAATATGTTCAGATAAAGGATAAGTAGTGGATTGTTTAAAATGTTGAGATAAAGAATAAGTAGTGGATTGTTTAATATGTTTAGATAAAGGATAAGTAGTGGATGATTTAATATGTTCAGATAAAGGATAAGTAGTGGATGGTTTTTGTAGGTACCTGCTTCTCTCTTCCGAGTAAACAACAGCTGATTCAAAATGGGGTTTCAAAAGGCAAAGGACTCATATTCTTGTGCTTCCTGGCAAGGAGGCGGCAAGAACACTCCTCTGTTCGCCTACTAACTAAATGAAACTCTCCTCGACCACTCGACCACGTTTCCAGTTAAGGGGGGAGAGAGAATGGAGGAGTTGAGAAGAGGACAGACTTTTGTACAATTGAGAATCTCCCATAGCTCCCGCTAGAGATCCACAGAGACCTATAACTACACACTGTCTTCCGATGGAGTAAACCATTTATACACTAATGATGTTAGTATAATAATTATCATTACTGTAATGTTGCTTTTGGTCCTGGGTGCCAGTCAGCCTGAGTGTTAAGGCTCTCTCTCCCTCCCTCAACCTCCCTGGGGTTTATAACGGTATAACATTTGTCTCTCTGTAAAACTGAGTTGTAACTGAATTACACTTTTCCTCTACAGGAAACTTTAATCTGGTTTCTCATTTCCTCTGTATATGCTACTTGGTTACCAACATCCTCTAACTACTGTAGCGAAAAAAAGTAACTCATTAAGAGAAAGAGACAAGAGGGCATTTTCTTTTAACCACTTGAATCCCGGACCAGGACAGAAGGTTGTTTTGTAACACGCCAGGCCAGAAGGTTGTGTTGCACAAGGCCAGGCCAGAAGGTTGTGTTGCACAAGGCCAGGCCAGAAGGTTGTGTTGCGCCAGGCCAGTAGGCTGTGTTGCACAAGGCCAGGCCAGAAGGCTGTGTTGCACAAGGCCAGGCCAGAAGGCTGTGTTGCACAAGGCCAGGCCAGAAGGTTGTGTTGCACAAGGCCAGGCCAGAAGGTTGTGTTGCACAAGGCCAGGCCAGAAGGTTGTGTTGCACAAGGCCAGGCCAGAAGGTTGTGTTGCACAAGGCCAGGCCAGAAGGTTGTGTTGCACAAGGCCAGGCCAAAAGGCTGTGTTGCACAAGGCCAGGCCGGAAGGTTGTGTTGCACAAGGCCAGGCCGGAAGGTTGTGTTGCACAAGGCCAGGCCGGAAGGTTGTGTTGCACAAGGCCAGGCCGGAAGGTTGTGTTGCACAAGGCCAGGCCGGAAGGTTGTGTTGCACAAGGCCAGGCCGGAAGGTTGTGTTGCACAAGGCCAGGCCGGAAGGTTGTGTTGCACAAGGCCAGGCCGGAAGGTTGTGTTGCACAAGGCCAGGCCGGAAGGTTGTGTTGCACAAGGCCAGGCCGGAAGGTTGTGTTGCACAAGGCCAGGCCGGAAGGTTGTGTTGCACAAGGCCAGGCCGGAAGGTTGTGTTGCACAAGGCCAGGCCGGAAGGTTGTGTTGCACAAGGCCAGGCCGGAAGGTTGTGTTGCACAAGGCCAGGCCGGAAGGTTGTGTTGCACAAGGCCAGGCCGGAAGGTTGTGTTGCACAAGGCCAGGCCGGAAGGTTGTGTTGCACAAGGCTAGGCCGGAAGGTTGTGTTGCACAAGGCCAGGCCGGAAGGTTGTGTTGCACAAGGCCAGGCCGGAAGGTTGTGTTGCACAAGGCCAGGCCGGAAGGTTGTGTTGCACAAGGCCAGGCCGGAAGGTTGTGTTGCACAAGGCCAGGCCGGAAGGTTGTGTTGCACAAGGCCAGGCCGGAAGGTTGTGTTGCACAAGGCCAGGCCAGAAGGTTGTGTTGCACAAGGCCAGGCCAGAAGGTTGTGTTGCACAAGGCCAGGCCAGAAGGTTGTGTTGCACAAGGCCAGAAAGTTGTGTTGTACCAGGTGTTACGCACGCCTCTATGACGAGGGAACGCAGCACCCTGCTACAACTCAACTCTCCGTGAAGTGAAAGAGGTATAGATTGTAGGTGTGAGTAAGGATGACAAAAGGCAGAGAATTTACTGTTTACTAGGAATTTATTCCTTCACACGGTAATATGGGGAATAGGGGCTGGACGGAACCAAAGCAAAGAAAGTACATCCCAAAGCCCCCTCTCATATCTTACCTGCCTACCCACTACTTACCTAACTAGCACCACCTGGTGCCCTAACCAAAATACAGGGGGTGATCCACCCAGATCTTACCTAGTTTGCCTAGACAGTGAATATACTACGAGTATATGTATGCCCGCGGGCCTCTTGCCTAAGCACACCCTTGTGCCTTCCCCTTCCCCCTTGGGAACAAATGAAACAGAATATTAAACAAAACACTTCACAACAAAACTGAGAAAAAACTTGGGCCATTAAAGAAGCTCTGACAAAGCAACAAACACAGAACATACCAAAGCTGCTACCAACAACAACTAACATAGTACATACCAACGACCAACATGCTATACCCCTCAGCCATCAACCTCCTCTCTCAGCAATGATCTATATCACAATCAATCTCTCCCCTGAACAACAGAACACTGGCTTTTATAGCTTCAGAAGGCATTGGAAATTGGAGACAGCTGCGTCCTGACGAGGGGTCAGGGTCAGCTCTCCAATTAATCATGGAGTCGACCAATCAGCTGCTGGGGGATTTCAGGAAGCCATCTCCTGAAACACACTCAAATACACAAACTACAACACAGAATCTGGGGAACGTAACACCAGGCCAGAAGGTTGTGTTGTACCCGGACCAGGCCAGAAGGTTGTGTTGTACCCGGACCAGGCCAGAAGGTTGTGTTGTACCCGGACCAGGCCAGAAGGTTGTGTTGTACCCGGTCCAGGCCAGAAGGTTGTGTTGTACCCGGACCAGACCAGAAGGTTGTGTTGTACCCGGACCAGGCCAGGAGGTTGTGTTGTACCCGGACCAGGCCAGGAGGTTGTGTTGTACCCGGGCCAGGCCAGGGGGTTGTGTTGTACCCGGACCAGGCCAGGGGGTTGTGTTGTACCCGGACCAGGCCAGAGGGTTGTGTTGTACCCGGACCAGGCCAGAAGGTTGTGTTGTACTCGGACCAGGCCAGACGGTTGTGTTGTACTTGGACCAGGCCAGAAGGTTGTGTTGTATCCGGACCAGGCCAGAAGGTAAGTAGGATAAATACCATCTGAGCACAACACCGTGTCAACAACGTCACAGTCCTACAAAGGCAAAGTGCAATAACTGCAAATCAAATTGTATTTGTCAAACACAACTGGTGTAGATCTTACTTTGAAATGATTCATTACAACCCCTTAACCAACAATGCAGTTCAAGAAAGAGCTAAGAAAATGTTTACTAAATAAGCTAATTAAAAAATGTACTTAAAAAGTAAGACAAAATAACAACTTGTCTACTGTATACATGGGGTGCAGATTAGTCAATGTGCGGGTTACATGTTAGTCAAGGTAATTTGTACATGTAGGTAGGGGTGAAGTGAGTAGCAGCAGTGTAAAAACAAAGGGGAATGGGGGGTCAATGTAAATTGTCGGGTGGCCATTTGAATTGTTCAGCAGTTCTTATGGCTTTGTGGTAGAAGCTGTTAAGGAGCCTTTTTGGACCTAGACTTGGAGCTCTGGTACCGCTTGCTGTGTAGTTGCAGAGAAAATAGTCTATGACTTAGGTGGCTGGAGTCTTTGATCATTTTTTGGGCCTTCCCTCTGACACCGCCTGGTACAGAGGTCCTGGATGGCAGTGTTAGTTCTTACTCTGCTTATTTAGAACTCAACGGACTACTGGTCAAATCTCAAACCAAGTTTATTCACCCACAGGGTCAAACAGCTGTTACTGGCCCAACACTAACCACATCAATTATATTTATACCTTCCACTGGGCAGAGTCGACTCATTGCATATCTCGACATCCAATACATCTCCGTTGCTAGGCAGAAACTTAAGTTGTGTGTGTGACAAAATGTGATGTCTGTGTGTGTTCTTTCTCCCTTCATGTGACCTGACCTGATCTGACCTCGGCCCCCATTCCTCACTAATCCACAGCTATCCACCCTTATCTGTGATCTCAACCATGTGATTTCCTTTTCCCTTATTTAGTAACTTTTAGGCTCCTGGTTCTTTTCCAACCTCAATTGGCCCCAACATATATTCCTCATACAAGTATTTCAAACTAGAACCCAACAGCAGGAAGCTTGGCCCCAGTGATATACTGGGACGTACACACTACCCTCTGTAGTACCTTACGGTTGGATGCCGAGCAGTTTCCATACCAAGCGGTGATGTAACCGGTCAGGATGCTCTCGATGGTTTTGATGTTCTTTGAAACAGGGCGGTATGACTTCTTATTCTCTGTCCCCAATGCTCTAGGCGACCAGTTTTGATAGCCTTTAGCCGCACCCTCATACTACTTCTTCTCTGTTCCGCGGGTGATGTGGAGGTAAACCCAGGCCCTGCATGTCCCCAGGCACCCTCATTTGTTGACTTCTGTGATCGAAAAAGCCTTGGTTTCATGCATGTCAACATCAGAAGCCTCCTCCCTAAGTTTGTTTTACTCACTGCTTTAGCACACTCTGCTAACCCTGATGTCCTTGCCGTGTCTGAGTCCTGGCTCAGGAAGGCCACCAAAAATTCAGAGATTTCCATACCCAACTATAACATCTTCCGTCAAGATAGAACTGCCAAAGGGGGAGGAGTTGCAGTCTACTGCAGAGATAGCCTGCAAAGTAATGTCATACTTTCCAGGTCCATATCAAAACAGTTCGAACTACTAATTTTGAAAATTACTCTCTCCAGAAATAAGTCTCTCACTGTTGCCGCCTGCTACCGACCCCCCTCAGCTCCCAGCTGTGCCCTGGACACCATTTGTGAATTGATCGCCCCCCCATCTAGCTTCAGAGTTTGTTCTTTTAGGTGACCTAAACTGGGATATGCTTAACACCCCGGCAGTCCTACAATCTAAGCTAGATGCCCTCAATCTCACACAAATCATCAAGGAACCCACCAGGTACAACCCTAACTCTGTAAACAAGGGCACCCTCATAGACGTCATCCTGACCAACTGGCCCTCCAGATACACCTCCGCTGTCTTCAACCAGGATCTCAGCGATCACTGCCCCATTGCCTGTATCCGCTACGGAGCCGCAGTTAAACGACCACCCCTCATCACTGTCAAACGCTCCCTAAAACACTTCTGTGAGCAGGCCTTCCTAATCGACCTGGCCCGGGTATCCTGGAAGGACATTGACCTCATCCCGTCAGTTGAGGATGCCTGGTCATTCTTTAAAAGTAACTTCCTCACAATTTTAGATAAGCATGCTCCGTTCAAAAAATGCAGAACCTAGAACAGATACAGCCCTTGGTTCACTCCAGACCTGACTGCCCTCGACCAGCACAAAAACATCCTGTGGCGGACTGCAATAGCATCGAATAGTCCCGCGATATGCAACTGTTCAGAGAAGTCAGGAACCAATACACGCAGTCAGTCAGGAAAGCTAAGGCCAGCTTCTTCAGGCAGAAGTTTGCATCCTGTAGCTCCAACTCCAAAAAGTTCTGGGACACTGTGAAGTCCATGAAGAACAAGAGCACCTCCTCCCAGCTGCCCAATGCACTGAGGCTAGGTAACACGGTCACCACCGATAAATCCATGATTATCGAAAACTTCAACAAGCATTTCTCAACGGCTGGCCATGCCTTCCGCCTGGCTACTCCAACCTCAGCCAACAGCTCCGCGCCCACCACAGCTTCTCGCCCAAGCCCTTCCAGGTTCTCCTTTACCCAAATCCAGATAGCAGATGTTCTGAAAGAGCTGCAAAACCTGGACCCGTACAAATCAGCTGGGCTTGACAATCTGGACCCTCTATTTCTGAAACTATCCGCCGCCATTGTCGCAACCCCTATTACCAGCCTGTTCAACCTCTCTTTCATATCGTCTGAGATCCCCAAGGATTGGAAAGCTGCCGCAGTCATCCCCCTCTTCAAAGGGGGAGACACCCTGGACCCAAACTGTTACAGACCTATATCCATCCTGCCCTGCCTATCTAAAGTCTTCGAAAGCCAAGTCAACAAACAGGTCACTGACCATCTCGAATCCCACCGTACCTTCTCCGCTGTGCAATCTGGTTTCCGAGCCGGTCACGGGTGCACCTCAGCCACACTCAAGGTACTAAACGATATCATAACTGCCATCGATAAAAGACAGTACTGTGCAGCCGTCTTCATCGACCTTGCCAAGGCTTTCGACTCTGTCAATCACCATATTCTTATCGGCAGACTCAGTAGCCTCGGTTTTTCGGATGACTGCCTTGCCTGGTTCACCAATTACTTTGCAGACAGAGTTCAGTGTGTCAAATCGGAGGGCATGCTCTCCGGTCCTCTGGCAGTCTCCATGGGGGTGCCACAGGGTTCAATTCTCGGGCCGACTCTTTTCTCTGTATATATCAATGATGTTGCTCTTGCTGCGGGCGATTCCCTGATCCACCTCTACGCAGACGACACCATTCTATATACTTCCGGCCCGTCCTTGGACACTGTGCTATCTAACCTCCAAACGAGCTTCAATGCCATACAACACTCCTTCCGTGGCCTCCAACTGCTCTTAAACGCTAGTAAAACCAAATGCATGCTTTTCAACCGATCGTTGCCTGCACCCGCATGCCCGACGAGCATCACCACCCTGGATGGTTCCGACCTTGAATATGTGGACGCCTATAAGTACCTAGGTGTCTGGCTAGACTGTAAACTCTCCTTCCAGACTCATATCAAACATCTCCAATCGAAAAGCAAATCAAGGGTTGGCTTTCTATTTTGCAACAAAGCCTCCTTCACTGGCGCCGCCAAACTTACCCTAGTAAAACTGACTATCCTACCGATCCTCGACTTCGGCGATGTCATCTACAAAATTGCCTCCAACACTCTACTCAGCAAACTGGATGCAGTACAGTGCCATCCGTTTTGTCACTAAAGCACCTTATACCATTCACCACTGCGACTTGTATGCTCTAGTCGGCTGGCCCTCGCTACATATTTGTCGCCAGACCCACTGGCTCCAGGTCATCTACAAGTCCATGCTAGGTAAAGCTCCGCCTTATCTCAGTTCACTGGTCACGATGGCAACACCCATCCGTAGCACGCGCTCCAGCAGGTGTATCTCACTGATCATCCCTAAAGCCAACACCTCATTCGGCCGCCTTTTGTTCCAGTACTCTGCTGCATGTGACTGGAATGAATTGCAAAAATCCCTGAAGTTGGAGACTTTTATCTCCCTCACCAACTTCAAACATGTGCTATCTGAGCAGCTAACCGATCGCTGCATCTGTACATAGTCTATTGGTAAATAGCCTACCCTTTTTCACCTACCTCATCCCCACATTGTTTTTATTTATTTACTTTTCTTCTCTTTTGCACACTAGTATCTCTACCAGTACATGACCATCTGATCATTTATCACTCCAGTGCTAATCTGCAAAATTGTAATTATTCGCCTACCTCCTCATGCCTTTTGCACACAATGTATATAGACTCCCCTTTTTTGTACTGTGTTATTGACGTGTTAATTGTTTACTCCATGTGTAACTCTGTGTTGTTTGTTCACACTGCTAAGCTTTATCTTGGCCAGGTCGCAGTTGCAAATGAGAACTTGTTCTCAACTAGCCTACCTGGTTAAATAAAGGTGAAATAAAAATAAAATAGAAAATGACAGGGTGAAGTTGAATCTGTTAAAGAAAAGTGTCACATAGAGTAGGCCAGAAGGCTATACTGGAAAACCTAACCCCTATCAAAATAAAAAGATGGCGGAGCCGCAAAAGTTCTTCTTCACTTTTTATTTACAAAGTGATTCCGGAACAAAAACAACAGTACTGCCATCAAACATATACCTTATGGGCCAGCTAAAAGCATTGCTATCCCATCCACAGCTCAATCCAAAATGCCTCTCCATAAACCGAGAGAGAGGCTCCTTTTGTAGGGCTAGGGCTTTTGTAGGGCTAGCCCCTCCCCTCCGATCAATTAACACTAATTAATAAAGCAATTACCTAGTCAAACCTACATTTTCCATTAACTAAACATACTAAAGGATATATATTGCAACACGTTTTTTTATGAAACAATATCCCAAGATAACATTTACAACATTACATCACTACTGACAGTGTCTTTCAATATGACCATTTACATTAATGAACAATTCGGGACAGGCACTACAAAGTCAGCCCAATTCCCTTAGCTCGGGTCCTGATCCAGCATACCCGGAAGCTACAGAGATGGAGAGAGAGAGAGGAACAGAACAAACAAACAACATGCTCATCCACAACATCGATAAGTATAATAAATATTGCTTAAAATAAATATGAACACTGACAGGTGTGAAATGTATGTACTAAGACGGAAGTTAATTTGTATGCCGACCCACATTGTTATCTTATAACGGAGCAGGGAGGAGTGATAAAAGTACCAAATGCTGCTCACGGCCAGTGACGGACTTCTACGTCACAAAAAGGAACCACCATGCTTGGTGCAGGTTCAGCCACCTCGCTTTCCGTATGTACTCCAGGTTCCGATGGTTGGTAAGGATGAGAAAACTGGTCAGTCTCCATTCCTCTAATGCCAACTTCATCTCCATAGTTTCTTTCTGCAGGAGACAGTTTTTCAGGGTAGTATGCAGATGGATACAATTTTTGTGGATTGCCTTGACATTGTGACAGGACGCCCCCCACCCACTTCTGAGGCATCCACCTCCACGACGAAGGGCAGCATAAGATCTGGGTGTTTCAGCAATGGGGTGGTGGTGATACACCCCTTGAGTAGGCGGGAGGCCTCATCGGCTGCAGAACTTGTAGTCCGTTTATGGTAGTTGGGACTGGCCATGACCTGACTGCTTCGACCTTCCTCTCCTCCAGAATCACTCACTGCAGGCTGATCCGATATCCCAAGGAGACGATGGCCTGATGAAACTGGCACTTCTCCACTTTGACGTTCAGATGGTTCTCCAGGAAGTGTCCCAGGACTACCCGGATGTGGGCGATGTGCTCCTCCAAGATGGCCGAGTAGACCAGGATGTCATCGACGTCCACCTGACACCCAAGCATGTCCCAGAGCTCCTCGAATGTCGAATGTCTGGAACACAGATGGAGCATTTGCTAATCCATAAGGCATCACCTAGTTCTCGTAAAGCCCAGACATTGTGCTGAAGGCCTTCTTCCATTCGTCGCCCTCCCAGATGTGGATCAAATTGTAGGCACTCTGCAGGTCCAGCTTAGTAAAAAAGTGGAGCTGTTCGATGGAGGCCAGACACCAACTGGAGGGAGTAGTGGTACTTGGTGGTGATGGCATTGAGACCTCTATAGTCAATACATGGGCGAAGACTCATGTGGCACGGGTCTTGGAGAAAGCCTCCCGGAGATCCTGGTAAACCTGTGGGATGTCAACCTGGAGGGCAACCACAGGACCCTCAACCAAAGTGGAACCAAAGGTAAAGGAAAGCAGTTCTTCTGACATCTGGGTGCCCAGGCAATGATCTCCATCCTTGACCAGGAGATGGTGGGGTCGTGGCGCTGGAGCCACAGGAGGCAGAGGATGACGTTGTGTATTGGTGTCTGGATGATGAGGAATGGAAGGCTTTCTTGGTACAGGGGTCCTACGGCGATAGTGCTATGATGTGTGTGATTGTCCCAGATCCCAGTGGTTGGTTATCCAGCAAGTCATCTGGAAATGGAGAGGAGAACTGGTATCATGTTATGTTCAGGGAAGAGGCAAGGGCCTGGTCAATAAACTTCCTAAGGGCACCGACCCGAGGAGACGAATGATCATGTGGCTGTACCTCGAGTGACTCCCGGGTTGGGATGTAGCAGACCCTAATGACCACAATAGGGACCAGCTGTCTCCAACGGCGTCGCTCAGCCACGGGGAGGCATGTGGCCCCTACCTGCATGGGTTCAACAAAGGATGGAGAGAGCGAAGCAGATTATCCAGAAAGATGGCCAACGCGATGAGAGCATCCAATGAGAGTGTCATCTCGGCATGCCAACTCCGTCTGTACCTCCTCGTACAATCCTCTTCTGAATAAGGTGCGGAGCGCTGGCTCATTCCATCCATTGGATGCTGCCACTGTACAGAGGGTGACCTCTGCAGCAGTCTGGTACTCCTACCATAGTTGGAGTAGGCTCTCACCCCCCTCTCTGCCACCACTGATCGAAGACTCCTCGGAATAGATCCATGAACCTCCCATGGTGAAAACCATCTGCGAGATGTCTCTGTTTGTCACGCCCTGATCTTTTTCACCTGTTCCTGTGATTGTCTCCCTCCAGGTGTCGCTTATTTTCCCCAGTGTTTTTTTTCTTGTATATGGCTTTCTCCTATAGAGCTCAATTTTTATGGAATGGTCTGCCTACCCATGTGAGAGACTCAGACTCTGTCTCAACCTTTAAGTCTGTATTGAAGACTCAGCTCTTCAGTAGGTCATATTATTGAGTGTAGTCTGGCCCAGGAGTGTGAGGGTGAATGGAAAGGCTCTGGAGCAACGAACCGCCCTTGCTGTCTGCCTGGCCGGTTCCCCTCTCTCCACTGGGATTCTCAGCCTCTAACCCTATTACAGGGGCTGAGTCATTGGTTTACTGGTTGGTGCTCTTCCATGCCATCCCTAGGAGGGGTGTGTCACTTGAGTGGGTTGAGTCACTGACGTGATCTTCCTGTCTGGGTTGGTGACCCCCCCCTTGGGTTGTGCTGTGGCGGAGATCTTTGTTTGCTATACTCGGCCTTGTCTCAGGATGGTAAGTTGGTGGTTGAAGATATTCCTCTAGTGGTGTGGGGGCTGTGCTTTGGCAAAGTGGGTGGGGTTATATCCTGCCTGATTGGCCCTGTCCGGGGGTATCATCGGATGGGGCCACAGTGTCTCCTGACCCCTCCTGTCTCAGCTTCCAGTATTTATGCTGCAGTAGTTTGTGTCGGGGGGCTTGGGTCAAGTCTGTTATATCTGGAGTACTTCTACTGTCTTATCCAGTGTCCTGTGTGAATTTAACCTCTTGAATCTAGGGGGCAGTATTTTCATTTTTGGAAAAATAACATCCCCAAAGTAAACGGCTATTTTGTAAGGACAAGATGCTGGAATATGCATATAATTGACAGCTTAGGATAGAAAATACTCTAAAGTTTCCAAAACTGTGAAAATATTGTCTGTGAGTATAACAGAACTGATATTGCAGGCGAAAGCCTGAGAAAAATCAAAACAGGAAGGGACTCTTATTTAGAAGGCTCTGCGTTCCTATGCGTCCCTAATGAGCAGTGAATGAGATATCAACCAGATTCCTTTTTCTATGGCTTCCCTAATGTGTCTAGTGTCACAATACATAGTTTCAGGCTTTTATTTTGAAAAATGAGCCTGAACGTCAACATTGCGTCAGTGGTCAGCTGAAGTCTCTCAGAGTGTTTTGTGCGTAAAGGACAAATGCGGCCATTGTTTCTCTCTATCCTACTAAGAAGCCACCAGTCCCAGTTGATATATTATCGAATAGATATTTGAAAAACACCTTGAACAACGTTTGCCATATAAACAACGTTTGCCATGTTTCTGTCGATATTATGGAGCTAATTTGGAATATTTTTTGGCGTCAAACGTGAAGAACAAACGGAGCTATTTCGCCTACAAAAATATTATTTTGGGAAAAAAGGACCATTTGCTATCTAACTGGGAGTCTCTTGAGTGGAAACATCCGAAGCTCATCAAAGTTAAACGATTTAATTTGATTGCTTTTCTGATTTTCGTAACCAGGTTGTCTGCTGCTAGCTAGTTATGATGCTATGCTAGGCTATCGATGAACTTACACAAATGCTTGTCTTGCTTTGGTTGTAAAGCATATTTTCAAAAATCTGAGATGACAGGGTGATTAACAAAAGGCTAAGCAGTGTTTCAATATATTTCACTTGTGATTTCATGAATAGGAATATTTACTAGTAATATTTATGTCCGTTGCGTTATGCTAATTAGTGTAGGTTGATGATTACGCTCCAGGACCCGGGCATGGGTAGCATAAGTATGCTCTCTCTAATTCTTTCTTTCTCTCTTTTGGAGGTCCTGAGCCCTAGGACCATGCCTCAGGACTCCTGGCATGATGACTCCTTTCTGTCCCCAGTCCACCCGGCCGTGCTGCTGCTCCAGTTTCAACTGTTCTGCCTGCGGCTATGGAACCCTGACCTGTTCACCGGACGTGCTACCTGTCCCAGACCTGCTGTTTTCAACTCTCTAGAGAGAGCAGGAGCGGTAGAGATACTCTTAATGATCGGCTATGAAAAGCCAACTGACATTTACTCCTGAGGTGCTGACTTGTTGCACCCTCAACAACTACTGCAATTATTATTATTTGACCATGCTGGTCATTTATAAAACATGTGAACATCTTGGCCATTTTCTGTTATAATCTCCATCCAGCACAGCCAGAAGAGGACTGGCCACCCCTCATAGCCTGGTTCCTCTCTAGGTTACTTCCTAGGTTTTGGCCTTTCTAGGGACATATTCTTAGCCACTGTGCTTCTACACCTGCATTGCTTATTGTTTGGGGTTTTAGGCTGGGTTTCTGTACAGCACTTTGAGATATCAGCTGATGTAAGAATGGCTATATAAATACATTTGCTTTGATTAGTTTCCTGTCTCTCTGTGCCAGTTCATCTTGTATGTTTGTCAAGTCGACCAGCGTGTTCTTCCCGTTCTCCTTTTGCTATTCTCTTTTTGATAGTCTTCACGGTTTTGACCCCTGCCAGATTCTGGACTACTTTCCCGCCTGCCTGGTCATCCTGCCTGCCCTGACCTTGATTCTGCCTACCCTTCTGTACTTTTGCCCGTCCACGACCAATCTCTTGCCTTACCCCATTGTAATAATAAATATTGTACGACTACAACCATCTGCCTCCTGTGTCTGCATTGTGTCATGATACTGTTGACTGCTGCTTCCATTTTATTTCCTTGTATTGCCACTGCTATATCATCAAATTAATTATCTAAGTGAGTCTCAGAAATGGCTAATATATGAATGTTATCTTAAATCAGCAAGTTATTGATTTCATGAACCTTATTTCAAAGGCTACATATATTAATATGGGCTATTTTCAGCCCTTTCCTGGGTAGCTTATCAGAGATAGACATAATATGGAAAAGAGCAAACAAAGCAAGGGAAAGACATATACATTCAGCAGTCCATTAATCAGTTGGTGTGTGTGTGTGTGTGTGGTGTGTGTGTGTGTGTGTGATGCAGGGGTTGAAGCTACAAACTCAGAGAGGGAGGGGAGAGAGAGAGAGAGAGAGAAGGTATGTGTAAGAGAGGGAGAGAGTAAGAAAAAGAGGGAGATTAAGATAAATAAATATTAAGAGAGCGATAGAGAGGGAGAAAGGTAAAGAGAGAGTAAGAGATAGAAAGTGTTATTGAGAGAAAGCGTCTGAGAGAGGA
The DNA here is from genome assembly GCF_036934945.1 of Oncorhynchus masou masou. Lineage (NCBI taxonomy): Eukaryota > Metazoa > Chordata > Actinopteri > Salmoniformes > Salmonidae > Oncorhynchus > Oncorhynchus masou. Next base: position 5,133,521 of record NC_088220.1, read on the forward strand.
AGTGGAAGAGAGAGAGACCTAGGAGGTGCAGCAGAAGTTGTGTGATTGTATCAGTGTGTCCCAAAGCAACAGTACTCTGAGGCTGAAGCAGAGCAGCAGGTTCTATCATCTGTCAGGCAACAGTCTGCAGGTTACGGTAAGAAACTCTCTGTATATATGAGCAAACCTCTGGATACTGAATGGTATTCAATTAGTTACTTCATATTTACCATTGATTGAGCTGCCCTTCTTGAACGGGGCTCCCTTGTGGTCTGCTGACTTTAAACCCTTAATCTACTGTTTGATAATGTCATCCCTCAGTCACTGTTTAAACTGGAACAACTTCTTATTAGGTAAAGTGTCTGAGCAGACATTACATGTCTAAGGCCATAAATATGTCAACACCTAGGGAGCAATGCTTACTGGTTCACACTGTGTTAATAAATCAATAGGTTTGGATTTTTTAAATTTAACTAGGCTAAGTCAGTTAAGAACACATTTTTATTTACAATGACAGCCTACAGGGGACTGCCTTGTTCAGGTGCAGAACGACAGATTGTTTTACCTGGTCAGCTCAGGATTCAATCCAGCAACCTTTCAGTTACTGGCCCAACACTCTAACCACTAGGCTACCTGCCAGCCCAGGTGTTTGGCTGAGCTGCTTGTGTGAGATTAGAAACAGAAGGTGTGTGAGTCTGACCTAGGACAGACAGACATATATAGAGATAGTCAGACAGACAGACTGCTGAGTTGCAGAACTGAGATGATTTCAGATGATGATATCTGATTGGTGGTTTTACAGCAGTGTAGAAACCTATCATTTTAATGTCATATGTTGAACAATGTTGAACATCCTTTTACCCTCTGTATATAATGCTGAACTGTTATGGACTACGGAGTTTCTCTAAGCTCTCAATTTGGGACGGCATGATGACAAAGTTTCATGACAAAATGTTCACACAAGTGACTGCCGCACCAAAAATGTATTTTATGATGCTGCATAAATTATGTAATATGCCAGGGAGATATGTATACTGTAGCTAAGAAAGTAATACAAAGTGTATGTTGTGTAGTAAGCTTGTCACGCCCTGACGTTAGTATTCTTTGTTTTCTTCATTATTTTGGTTAGGTCAGGGTGTGACATGGGTGATATGTGTGTTTTTGTCTCATCTAGGGTGTTTGTACTGTCTAGTTTTTTTTTCTTCGATTTATTGGGTTGTTTCCATCTAGGTGTTTATGTAGGTCTATGGTTGCCTAGATTGGTTCTTAATTAGAGACAATGGTTTATCGTTGTCTCTGATTGGGAACCATATTTAGGCAGCCATCCTCTTTGGGTATTTTGTGGGTTATTGTCTATGTTATGTTGCACGTTAGCACATTGTTTATATAGTGGTCACGCTCGTCTTATCATTTTGTTGTTTTTGTTTAAGTGTTCTTCATGTTCTTCCTACAATAAAGCGGAATGTATTCTCACCACGCTGCGCTTTGGTCCACTCCATACGATGATCGTAATAGAATAACCCACCAACCAAGGACCAAACAGCGTGGTAACGGGCAGCAGCAGCAATCAAAGGACTTCTGGACTTGGGAGGAGATTCTGGACAGCAAAGGACTCTGGGCACAGCCAGGGGAATATCGCCGTCCCAAAGCAGAGCTGGAGGCAGCGAAAGCAGAGAGGTGCCGGTATGAGCCCGAGTGGCAGCCCCAAAAATGTATTGGGGGAGGGCACACGCTGAGTGTGGAGAAGTCAGGTAGGAGACCTGCGCCAGCTCCCGTGCTTACCATGGAGAGAGAGGGTGTTGTACCGGGCAGGCACCGTGTTACGTGGTGGAGTGCACGGTGTCCCCGGTGCGTGTGCATAGCCCGGTGCGGTACATTCCAGCTCCTCGTATTGGCCGGGGTAGAGTGGGCATCGAGCCAGGTGCCATGAAGCCGGCTCTACGCATCTGGTCTCCAGTGCGTCTCCTCGAACCGGCATACATGGCGCCAGCCTTACGCATGGTGTCCCCGGTTTGCCTGCACAGCCCAGTGCGGGCTATACCACCTCGCCGCACTGGCCTGGCTACGGGGAGCATTCAACCAGGTAAGGTTGGGCAGGCTTGGTGCTCCAGATCTCCAGTGCGCCTTCTCGGTCCAGTCTATCCGGTGCCATCTCCACGCACCAGCCCTCCAGTGGCAGCCCCCCTTCCTGTGCGTCGCCAGAGCCCAGTTCTCCCTGTTCTTCCTCCCTGCACTCACCCTGGGGTGCGTGTCCTCGGCCCAGTACCACCAGTGCTGGCACCACGCACCAGGCCTACAGTGCACCTCGTCTGTCCTGAGCCGCCAGAGTCTCCCGTCTGTCCTGAGCCACCAGAGTCTCCCGTTTGTCCTGAGCCGCCAGTGTCACCTTCTGTCCTGAGCCGCCAGAGCCGCTAGTCTGTCCTGACACGTCAGTCAGCCAGGAGCTGCCAGAGCCGTCAGTCAGCCAGGACCTGCCAGAGCCGTCAGCCAGCCAGGACCTGCCAGCGCCGTCAGCCAGCCAGGACCTGCCAGCGCCGTCAGCCAGCCAGGACCTGCCAGCGCCGTCAGCCAGCCAGGACCTGCCAGCGCCGTCAGCCAGCCAAGAGCTGCCAGGGCCATCAGCCAGCCAGGAGCTGCCAGGGCCGTCAGCCAGCCAGGAGCTGCCAGAGCCGTCAGCCAGCCAGGAGCTGCCAGAGCCGTCAGCCAGCCAGGAGCTACCCCTCAGTCCTGAGCTACCCCTCAGTCCTGAGCTACCCTTCAGTCCGGAGCTGCCCCTCAGTCCGGAGCTGCCCCTCAGTCCGGAGCTGCCCCTCAGTCCAGTGGGGCCCTTTAGTAGGGTTGCCAGTCCTAGGTTGGCGGCGAGGGTCGCCGTTCCTAGGAGGCCACAAAAGCCGACTCAGACTATGGTGGAGTGGGGTCCACGTCCAGCACCCGATCCGCCGCCGTGAAAGAGGCCCACCCTACAATAAAGAGGAATGTATTCTAACCACGCTGCAATTTGGTCCACTCCATATGACGATCGTGACAAAGCTGTTAGTAGCTCATAAGCCTCACCCTAACAATTTGGTCTATTTTCACCAACACAGTATTATAAACACATCGTTCGTGGCCGGTGTTTGATTGCTTGCCAACTTATTTTGTACAGCTTTGACAGTGCTTCTGATAGTAGTGGTGGCGCTTTGCTTGCATGTGCAAATTCAGCACACACAACATTCTATAATAGAATTGTGTTATTTGACGTGTCAAATTTAACAGCGTTCAATGTGCCTCACCATAATAATTTAATCTATTTACCCCTCTTAATTTCGCATACTGTTCTAACTTGGTGGTGCACATATAGCCTATAACCTGTTTTAGAGAAATATAATCATTGAATATTGTAAGAGCTTTCATTTTCTGCTTATATGCCCCCTTTATTGATCCTACGGTTCTGACTTGGTGTACAGGGAGAACACTGTAAGAATGGCCCATGTTCTGAATTCTGTCGCTATACATTTCAAAAGTGCTGAACAAATAGTTATTTTGACTACGTCCGTTCTCGCTTGCTCATTAATGTCTTAATCGAAATTTCAGATTGCCTCTTATCCGCTTGTCGTAGCCTTATGCCATAGTTTGTGCATCTCAATTGTCCGTAGAAACCACATTTGTTAAAGCAAGTCAGCCATATCAGCTATTTTTTTAAAGGCAGTAAATGAGGCTGAATGAAGTGTTTGGCTGCCAGACAAGGATCCACTGAAAGCCAGGTATAACAGTGGGAAGGTGTTGGGACTCTGCTGTTGGGACTTTATGTTGGCCCTAACAGTTTGTGGGCTTTGCTGGCATGCATCCCAATTTTTTTGGGGGGTGGGCGCACTAAGATATACATGCTAAAATTGCCACTGCTCTGATCCCATATCTCCACATAGTTTTGCCAGCAGGTGTGAGCACGCTGAATGTGGGTTGATGTAGTTTACAATCAGTTACCTGCTGCAGTAGATCTGAGTTCTGTGCTCAGCTCTATTTCCGCCAGTTGCTCTCGGTTTATCATACAATGCATCCAGTCTGGGGTCAGTCTGGGGTCAGGTGTATCATACAATGCATCCAGTCTGGGGTCAGTCTGGGGTCAGGTGTATCATACAATGCATCCAGTCTGGGGTCAGTCTGGGGTCAGGTGTATCATACAATGCATCCAGTCTGGGGTCAGTCTGGGGTCAGGTGTATCATACAATGCATCCAGTCTGGGGTCAGTCTGGGGTCAGGTGTATCATACAATGCATCCAGTCTGGGGTCAGATTTATCATACAACATTTACATTACATTTAAGTCATTTAGCAGACGCTCTTATCCAGAGCGACTTACAAATTGGTGAATTCACCTTCTGACATCCAGTGGAACAGCCACTTTACAATAATGCATCTAAATCATTAAGGGGGGGGGTGAGAAGGATTACTTATCCTATCCTAGGTATTCCTTGAAGAGGTGGGGTTTCAGGTGTCTCCGGAAGGTGGTGATTGACTACAATGCATCCATATGGCAGAGGGAGACAAATTCATAACGAGAGTGCAGAACAACACCACAAAATGATTTACTATAACACTACAGGTGTTCATTTAATCTTTTTGGGGCGGCAGGTAGCCTGGTGGTTAGAGCGTTGGGCCAGTAATCAAATTTTATTTGTCACATACACATGGTTAGCAGATGTTAATGCGAGTGTAGCGAAATGCTTGTGCTTCTAGTTCCGACAATGCAGTAATAACCAAAAAGTAATCTAACTATCAATTCCAAAACTACTGTCTTAAACACACAAGTGTAAGGGGATAAAGAATATGTACATAAAGATATATGAATGAGTGATGGTACAGAGCAGCATAGGCAAGATACAGTAGATGGTATCGAGTACAGTATATGCATATGAGATGAGTATGTAAACAAAGTGGCATAGGTAAAGTGGCTAGTGATACATGTATTACATAAAGATGCAGTAGATGATATAGAGTACAGTATATACGTATACATATGAGATGAATAATGTAGGGTATGTAAACATTATATTAGGTAGCATTGTTTAAAGTGGCTAGTGATATATTTTACATAATTTCCCATTATTAAAGTGGCTGGAGTCTCAGTCCCAGCTTTTTTTATCCTTTATTTTACTAGGCAAGTCAGTTAAGAACAAAATCTTATTTTCAAAGACGGCCTAGGAACAGTGGGTTAACTGTCTGTCCAGGGGCAGAACGACAGATTTTGTACCTTGTTAGCTCGGGGATTTGAACTTGCAACCTTTTGTTTACTAGTCCAATGCTCTAACCACTAGGCTACTCTGCCACCCCTTCTTCATGTTGCTGTCTGTGTGGGTGGACCAATTCAGTTTGTCTGTGATGTGTATGCCGAGGAACTTAACTTACAACCCTCTCCACTACTGTTCCATCGATGTGGATAGGGGGGTGTTCCCTCTGCTGTTTCCTGAAGTCCACAATCAACTTGTTCAGGGGCAGAACGACAGATTTTTTCCTTGTCAGCTCTGGGGGATTCGATCCAGCAACTATCTTTTTAACACCATAGTACATTGTCAAACCAAGAGAAAGTGTCATAAATCTTAATCTTACTGCCTTTGCTGTACATAGATTTTTCTATTGTGTTATTGATTGTACATTTGTTCATCCAATGTGTAACTCTGTGTTGTTGTTTTTGTCGCACTGCTTTGCTTTATCTTGGCCAGGTCGCAGTTGCAAATGAGAACCTGTTCTCAACTGGCCTACCTGGTTAAATATAGGTGTTCTCAACTGGCCTACCTGGTTAAATAAAGGTGTTCTCAACTGGCCTACCTGGTTAAATAAAGGTGTTCTCAACTGGCCTACCTGGTTAAATAAAGGTGTTCTCAACTGGCCTACCTGGTTAAATAAAGGTGTTCTCAACTGGCCTACCTGGTTAAATAAAGGTGTTCTCAACTAGCCTACCTGGTTAAATAAAGGTGTTCTCAACTGGCCACCTGGTTAAATAAAGGTGTTCTCAACTGGCCTACCTGGTTAAATAAAGGTGTTCTCAACTGGCCACCTGGTTAAATAAAGGTGTTCTCAACTGGCCTACCTGGTTAAATAAAGGTGTTCTCAACTGGCCTACCTGGTTAAATAAAGGTGTTCTCAACTAGCCTACCTGGTTAAATAAAGGTGTTCTCAACTGGCCTACCTGGTTAAATAAAGGTGTTCTCAACTGGCCTACCTGGTTAAATAAAGGTGTTTTCAACTGGCCTACCTGGTTAAATAAAGGTGTTCTCAACTGGCCTACCTGGTTAAATAAAGGTGTTCTCAACTGGCCTACCTGGTTAAATAAAGGTGTTTTCAACTGGCCTACCTGGTTAAATAAAGGTGTTCTCAACTGGCCTACCTGGTTAAATAAAGGTGTTCTCAACTTGCCTACCTGGTTAAATAAAGGTGTTCTCAACTGGCCTACCTGGTTAAATAAAGGTGTTCTCAACTGGCCTACCTGGTTAAATAAAGGTGTTCGCAACTTGCCTACCTGGTTAAATAAAGGTGTTCTCAACTGGCCTACCTGGTTAAATAAAGGTGTTCTCAACTGGCCTACCTGGTTAAATAAAGGTGTTCTCAACTGGCCTACCTAAATCAAATCAAATCAAATCAAATGTTATTTGTCACATACACATGGTTAGCAGATGTTAATGCGAGTGTAGCGAAATGCTTGTGCTTCTAGTTCCGACAATGCAGTAATAACCAACAAGTAATCTAACTAACAATTCCTAATCTACTGTTTTATACACCGTGTAAGGGGATAAAGAATATGTACATAAGGATATATGAATGAGTGATGGTACAGAGCAGCATAGGCAAGATACAGTAGATGGTATCGAGTACAGTATATACATGTGAGATGAGTATGTAAACAAAGTGGCATAGTTAAAGTGGCTAGTGATACATGTATTACATAAGGATGCAGTCGATGATATAGAGTACAGTATATACGTATGCATATGAGATGAATAATGTAGGGTAAGTAACATTATATAAAGTAGCATTGTTTAAAGTGGCTAGTGATATATTTACAACATTTCCCATCAATTCCCATTATTAAAGTGGCTGGAGTTGAGTCAGTGTCAGTGTGTAGGCAGCAGCCACTCAATGTTAGTGGTGGCTGTTTAACAGTCTGATGGCCTTGAGATAGAAGCTGTTTTTCAGTCTCTCGGTCCCAGCTTTGATGCACCTGTACTGACCTCGCCTTCTGGATGATAGCGGGGTGAACAGGCAGTGGCTCGGGTGGTAGATGTCCTTGATGATCTTTATGGCCTTCCTGTAACATCGGGTGGTGTAGGTGTCCTGGAGGGCAGGTAGTTTGCCCCCGATGATGCGTTGTGCAGACCTCACTACCCTCTGGGGAGCCTTACGGTTGAGGGCGGAGCAGTTGCCGTACCAGGCGGTGATACAGCCCGCCAGGATGCTCTCGATTGTGCATCTGTAGAAGTTTGTGAGTGCTTTTGGTGACAAGCCGAATTTCTTCAGCCTCCTGAGGTTGAAGAGGCGCTGCTGCGCCTTCTTCACGATACTGTCTGTGTGAGTGGACCAATTCAGTTTGTCTGTGATGTGTATGCCGAGGAACTTAAAACTTGCTACTCTCTCCACTACTGTTCCATCGATGTGGATAGGGGGGTGTTCCCTCTGCTGTTTCCTGAAGTCCACAATCATCTCCTTAGTTTTGTTGACGTTGAGTGTGAGGTTATTTTCCTGACACCACACTCCGAGGGCCCTCACCTCCTCCCTGTAGGCCGTCTCGTCGTTGTTGGTAATCAAGCCTACCACTGTTGTGTCGTCCGCAAACTTGATGATTGAGTTGGAGGCGTGCGTGGCCACGCAGTCGTGGGTGAACAGGGAGTACAGGAGAGGGCTCAGAACGCACCCTTGTGGGGCCCTAGTGTTGAGGATCAGCGGGGAGGAGATGTTGTTACCTACCCTCACCACCTGGGGGCGGCCCGTCAGGAAGTCCAGTACCCAGTTGCACAGGGCGGGGTCGAGACCCAGGGTCTCGAGCTTGATGACGAGCTTGGAGGGTACTATGGTGTTGAATGCTGAGCTGTAGTCGATGAACAGCATTCTCACATAGGTATTCCTCTTGTCCAGATGGGTTAGGGCAGTGTGCAGTGTGGTTGAGATTGCATCGCCTGTTGACCTATTTGAGCAGTAAGCAAATTGGAGTGGGTCTAGGGTGTCAGGTAGGGTGGAGGTGATATGGTCCTTGACTAGTCTCTCAAAGCACTTCATGATGACGGAAGTGAGTGCTACGGGGCGGTAGTCGTTTAGCTCAGTTACCTTAGCTTTCTTGGGAACTGGAACGATGGTGGCCCTCTTGAAGCATGTGGGAACAACAGACTGGTATAGGGATTGATTGAATATGTCCGTAAACACACCAGCCAGCTGGTCTGCGCATGCTCTGAGGGCGCGGCTGGGGATGACGTCTGGGCCTGCAGCCTTGCGAGGGTTAACACGTTTAAATGTTTTACTCACCTCGGCTGCAGTGAAGGAGAGACCGCATTTTTCCGTTGCAGGCAGTGTCAGTGGCACTGTATTGTCCTCAAAGCGGGCAAAAAGTTATTTAGTCTGCCTGGGAGCAAGACATCCTGGTCCGTGACTGGGCTGGATTTCTTCCTGTAGTCCGTGATTGACTGTAGACCCTGCCACATGCCTCTTGTGTCTGAGCCGTTGAATTGGGATTCTACTTTGTCTCTGTACTGACGCTTAGCTTGTTTGATAGCCTTACGGAGGGAATAGCTGCATTGTTTGTATTCAGTCATGTTACCAGACACCTTGCCCTGATTGAAAGCAGTGGTTCGCGCTTTCAGCTTCACACGAATGCTGCCATCAATCCAAGGTTTCTGGTTAGGGAATGTTTTAATCGTTGCTATGGGAACGACATCTTCAACGCACGTTCTAATGAACTCGCACACCGAATCAGCGTATTCGTCAATGTTGTTATTTGACGCAATACGAAACATGTCCCAGTCCACGTGATGGAAGCAGACTTGGAGTGTGGAGTCAGCTTGGTCGGACCAGCGTTGGACAGACCTCAGCGTGGGAGCTTCTTTTTTTAGCTTTTGTCTGTAGGCAGGTATCAGCAAAATGGAGTCGTGGTCAGCTTTTCCGAAAGGGGGGCGGGGCAGGCCCTTATATGCGTCGCGGAAGTTAGAGTAACAGTGATCCAAGGTTTTTCCGCCCCTGGTTGCGCAATCGATATGCTGATAAAATTTAGGGAGTCTTGTTTTCAGATTAGCCTTGTTAAAATCCCCAACAACAATGAATGCAGCCTCCGGATAAATGGTTTCCAGTTTGCAAAGAGTTAAATAAAGTTCGTTCAGAGCCATCGATGTGTCTGCTTGGGGGGGGGGGGATATATACGGCTGTGATTATAATCGAAGAGAATTTTCTTGGTAGGTAATGCGGTCTACATTTGATTGTGAGGAATTCGAAATCAGGTGAACAGAAAGATTTGAGTTCCTGTATGTTTCTTTCATCGCACCATGCCTCGTTAGCCATAAGGCATACACCCCCACCCCTCTTCTTACCAGAAAGGTGTTTGTTTCTGTCGGCGCGATGCGTGGAGAAACCCGTTGGCTGCACCGCATCGGATAGCGTCTCTCCAGTGAGCCATGTTTCCGTGAAGCACAGAACGTTACAGTCTCTGATGTCCCTCTGGAATGCTACCCTTGCTCGGATTTCATCAACCTTCTTGTCAAGAGACTGGACATTGGCAAGAAGAATGCTAGGAAGTGGGGCACGATGTGCCCGTCTCCGTAGTCTGACCAGAAGACCGCTCCGTTTCCCTCTTTTTCGGAGTCGTTTTTTTGGGTCGCTGCATGCGATCCATTCCGTTGTCCTGTTTGTAAGGCAGAACACAGGATCCGCGTCGCGAAAAACATATTCTTGGTCGTACTGATGGTGAGTTGACGCTGATCTTATATACAGTAGTTCTTCTCGGCTGTATGTAATGAAACCTAAGATGACCTGGGGTACTAATGTAAGAAATAACATGTAAAAAAACAAAAAAACAGCATAGTTTCCTAGGAACGCGAAGCGAGGCGGCCATCTCTGTCGGCGCCGGAAGATTGAACCTTACCTGGTTAAATAAAGGTGTTCTCAACTGGCCTACCTGGTTAAATAAAGGTGAAAATAAATAAAATAATAATAAAAGTGGCCCTTCACACGATACCATCTGGCCTCACTGGACTAGTAAATCACGTCTCTCTCTCTCTCCCTCTCTCTCTCGCTCTCTCCCTCTGTATCTCTCTCTCTCTCTCCCCAGTCTAGCTTCAGAGTTTGTTCTGTTAGGTGACCTAAACTGAGATATGCTTAACACCCCGACAGTCCTACAATCTAAGCTGGATGCCCTCAATCTCACACAAATCATCAAGGAACCCACCAGGTACAACCCTAACTCTGTAAACAAGGGCACCCTCATAGACGTTATACTGACCAACTGGCCCTCCAAATACACCTCCGCTGTCTTCAACCAGGATCTCAGCGATCACTGCCTCATTGCCTGTATCCGCTACGGAGCCGCAGTCAAACGACCACCCATCATCACTGTCAAACGCTCCCTAAAACACTTCTGCGAGCAGGCCTTTCTAATCGACCTGGCCCGGGTATCCTGGAAGGATATTGACCTCATCCCGTCAGTTGAGGATGCCTGGTAATTCTTTAAAAGTAACTTCCTTACCATCTTAGATAAGCATGCTCCATTCAAAAAATGCAGAACGAAGAACAGATATAGCCCTTGGTTCACTCCAGACCTGACTGCTCTCGACCAGCACAAAAACATCCTGTGGCGGACTGCAATAGCATCGAATAGTCACCGCGATATGCAACTGTCCAGGGAAGTCAGGAACGAATACACGCAGTCAGTCAGGAAAGCGAAGGCCAGCTTCTTTAAGCAGAAATTTGCATCCTGTAGCTCTAACTCCAAAAAGTTCTGGGACACTGTAAAGTCCATGGAGAACAAGAGCACCTCCTCCCAGCTGCCCACTGCACTGAGGCTAGATAACACGGTCACCACCGTTAAATCCATGATTATCAAAAACTTCAACAAGCACTTCTCAACGTCTGGCCATGCCTTCCTCCTGGCTACTCCAACCTCGGCCAACAGCTCCACCCCCTCCGCAGCAACTCGCCCAAGCCTCTGCAGCTTCTCCTTTACCCAAATCCAGATAGCAGATGTTCTGAAAGAGCTGCAAAACCTGGACCCGTACAAATCAGCTGGGCTTGACAATCTGGACCCTCTATTTCTGAAACTATCCGCCGCCATTGTCGCAACCCCTATTACCAGCCTGTTCAACCTCTCTTTCATATCGTCTGAGATCACCAAGGCTTGGAAAGCTGCCGCAGTCATCCCCCTCTTCAAAGGGGGAGACACCCTGGACCCGAAATTTTACAAACCTATATCCATCCTGCCCTGCCTATCTAAAGTCTTCGAAAGCCAAGTCAACAAACAGATCACTGATGTCTCGAATCCCACCGTACCTTCTCTGCTGTGCAATCTGGTTTCCGAGCCGGTCACGGGTGCTCCTCAGCCACGCTCAAGGTACTAAACGATATCATAACCGCCATCGATAAAAGACAGTACTGTGCAGCCGTCTTCATCAACCTGGCCAAGACTTTCGACTCTGTCAATCACCATATTCTTATCGGCAGACTCAGTAGCCTCGGTTTTTCGGATGACTGCCTTGCCTGGTTCACCAACTACTTTGCAGACAGAGTTCAGTGTGTCAAATCGAAGGGCATGTTTTCTGGTCCTCTGGCAGCCTCTATGGGGGTGCCACAGGGTTCAATTCTCGGGCCGACTCTTTTCTCTGTATATACAGTGCCTTGTGAAAGTATTCGGCCCCCTTGAACTTTGCGACCTTTTGCCACATTTCAGGCTTCAAACATAAAGATATAAAACTGTATTTTTTTGTGAAGAATCAACAACAAGTGGGACACAATCATGAAGTGGAACGATATTTATTGGATATTTCAAACTTTTTTAACAAATCAAAAACTGAAAAATTGGGCGTGCAAAATTATTCAGCCCCCTTAAGTTAATACTTTGTAGCGCCACCTTTTGCTGCGATTACAGCTGTAAGTAGCTTGGGGTATGTCTCTATCAGTTTTGCACATCGAGAGACTGAAATTTTTTCCCATTCCTCCTTGCAAAACAGCTCGAGCTCAGTGAGGTTGGATGGAGAGCATTTGTGAACAGCAGTTTTCAGTTCTTTCCACAGATTCTCGATTGGATTCAGGTCTGGACTTTGACTTGGCCATTCTAACACCTGGATATGTTTATTTTTTAACCATTCCATTGTAGATTTTGCTTTATGTTTTGGATCATTGTCTTGTTGGAAGACAAATCTCCGTCCCAGTCTCAGGTCTTTTGCAGACTCCATCAGGTTTTCTTCCAGAATGGTCCTGTATTTGGCTCCATCCATCCTCCCATCAATTTTAACCATCTTCCCTGTCCCTGCTGAAGAAAAGCAGGCCCAAATCATGATGCTGCCACCACCATGTTTGACAGTGGGTATGGTGTGTTCAGGATGATGAGCTGTGTTGCTTTTACGCCAAACATAACGTTTTGCATTGTTGCCAAAAAGTTCAATTTTGGTTTCATCTGACCAGAGCACCTTCTTCCACATGTTAGGTGTGTCTCCCAGGTGGCTTGTGGCAAACTTTAAACAACACTTTTTATGGATATCTTTAAGAAATGGCTTTCTTCTTGCCACTCTTCCATAAAGTCCAGATTTGTGCAATATAAGACTGATTGTTGTCCTATGGACAGAGTCTCCCACCTCAGCTGTAGATCTCTGCAGTTCATCCAGAGTGATCATGGGCCTCTTGGCTGCATCTCTGATCAGTCTTCTCCTTGTAAGAGCTGAAAGTTTAGAGGGACGGCCAGGTCTTGGTAGATTTGCAGTGGTCTGATACTCCTTCCATTTCAATATTATCGCTTGCACAGTGCTCCTTGGGATGTTTAAAGCTTGGAAAATCTTTTTGTATCCAAATCCGGCTTTAAACTTCTTCACAACAGTATCTCGGACCTGCCTGGTGTGTTCCTTGTTCTTCATGATGCTCTCTGTGCTTTTAACGGACCTCTGAGTCTATCACAGTGCAGGTGCATTTATACGGAGACTTGATTACACACAGGTGGATTGTATTTATCATCATTAGTCATTTAGGTCAACATTGGATCATTCAGAGATCCTCACTGAACTTCTGGAGAGAGTTTGCTGCACTGAAAGTAAAGGGGCTGAATAATTTTGCACGCCCAATTTTTCAGTTTTTGATCTGTTAAAAAAGTTTGAAATATCCAATAAATGTCGTTCCACTTCCTGATTGTGTCCCACTTGTTGTTGATTCTTCACAAAAAAAATGCAGTTTTAAATCTTTATGTTTGAAGCCTGAAATGTGGCAAAAGGTCGCAAAGTTCAAGGGGGCCGAATACTTTTGCAAGGCACTGTATCAATGATGTTGCTCTTGCTGCGGGCGATTCCCTGATCCACCTCTACGCAGACGACACCATTCAGTATACTTCTGGCCCTTCCTTGGACACTGTGCTATCTAACCTTCAAACGAGCTTCAATTCCTTCCATGTTCTCCAACTGCTCTTAAACGATAGTAAAACCAAATGCATGCTTTTAAACCATTCGCTGCCTGCACCCGCATGCCCGACTAGCATCACCACCCTGGATGGTTCTGACCTAGAATATGTGGACATCTATAAGTACCTAGGTGTCTGGCTAGACTGTAAACTCTCCTTCCAGACTCATATCAAACATCTCCAATCTAAAATCAAATCTAGCCTCTCTGTGTTAGTGATGACTGTTTAACAGTCTGATGGCCTTGAGATAGAAGCTGTGTTTCAGTCTCTCGGTCCCTACTTTGATGCACCTGTACTGACCTTGCATTCTGGATGATAACGGGGTGAACAGGCAGTGGCTTGTCCTTGATGATCTTTTTGTCCTTCCTGTGACATCGAGTGGTGTAGGTGTCCTGGTATTTTGCCCCCCCCCGGTAATGCGTTGTGCAGACCACACTATCCTCCGGAGAGCCTTGCGGTTGAGGGCGGTGCAGGTGCATTCTGGATGATAACGGGGTGAACAGGCAGTGGCTTTGAAATCTTTTTGTCCTTCCTGTGACATCGAGTGGTGTAGGTGTCCTGGTATTTTGCCCCCCCCCGGTAATGCGTTGTGCAGACCACACTATCCTCCGGAGAGCCTTGCGGTTGAGGGCGGTGCAGTTGCCTTCCCAGGCGGTGTTACAGCCGACAGTGTCATGATCTCTCTGGAACTTTCATTACGCACATTCCGAGTGATTGTATAAGTGTGTCCTTGGTTTACCATTGTCCTGTCGATTATTGTTACTATGTCCGTTGGTCTTGTGAGTACCTGTGCTGTGTGTTTTGGCTTTAGTGCCATTGTGGATTGTGCAGATGATTACAGGTCTCGTCCCGTGTGATAATCATTGTGCGATTATGTTATGTATTCGAGGTACTCCTAGCTCTTTTGTTTGGGTCTCAACCCTGTGTTATGAAAAGGCGTTTGTTTGGTCTTTGTCCCTGTGCCTTTACTCGGCACTCTGTAATTTGGTCAAATAAATACTCCTATTACGCATTCCTGCGCCTGTCTCCTGAATAATTTATTTATATTGACAGGCAGGATGCTCTCGATTGTGCATCTGTAAAAGTTTGTGAGGGTTTTAGGTGACAAGCCAAATTCTGGGACACTGCTGCTGCGCCTTCTTCACCATGATGACTGTGTGGGTGGACCATTTCAGTTTGTCCGTGATGTGTATGCCAAGGAACTTAAAACTTTACACCTTCTCCACTACTGTCCCGCCGATGTGTATAGGAGGTAGTGGACCCTCTGCTGTTTCCTGAAGTCCACGATCATCTCCTTTGTTTTGTTGACATTGGGTTATAGAGGTTATTTTCCTGACCCTCACCTCCTCCTGTCTCGTTGTTGGTAATCAAGCCTATCACTGTAGTGTAATCTGCAAACTTGATGATTTGAGTTGGAGGCGTGCATGGCCACGCAGTCATGGGTGAACAGGGAGTACAGGAGATGGCTGAGAACGCACCCTTGTGGGGCCCCAGTGTTGAGGATCAGTGGGGTGGAGATGTTGTTTCCTACCTTCACCACCTGGGAGTGGTCTGTCAAAAAAGCCCAGGACCCAGTTGCACATGGCGGGGTCAAGACCCAGGGACTCAAGCTTGATGAGTTTGGAGGGTACTATGGTTTTAAATACTGAGCTGTAGTCAATGAACAGCATTCTTACATAGGTATTCCTCTTGTCCAGATGGGATAGGGCAGTGTGCAGCCGATTGCATCGTCTGTGGACCTATTGGGGTGGTAATCAAATTGGAGTGGGTGGAGGGTATCAGGTAGGGTGGAGGTGATATGATCCTTGACTAGTCTCTCAAAGCACTTCATTATGACAGAAGACAGTCATTTAGTTCAGTTACGTTTGCTTTCTGGGAACAGGAACAATGGTGGCCATCTTGAAGCATGTGGGGACAACAGACCGGGATAGGGATTGATTGAAAATGTCCGTGAACACACCAGCCAGCTGGTCTGCGCATGCTCTGAGGACGCGGTTAGGGATGCCGTCTGGCCTGGCAGCCTTCAGAGGGTTAACACGTTTAATTGTTTTACTCGCGTCGGCCATGGAGAAGGAGAGCCCACAGTCTTTGGTCGCGGGCCATGTCGGTGGCACTGTATTGTCCTCAAAGCTTGCAAAGAAGTTGTTTAATTTGTCTGGGAGCAAGACGTCGGTGTCCACGACGGGCCTGGTTTCCTTTTTGTTATTTGTTAAGAAAAAGTTTCAGCTTTTCTAGTAAGATGTTAGGGGACAAGCAGACATGTCTGGAAGTCATGTGTATTGTAAGAGCCTTCACAAAAGCCCACAAGGTACTGATGGACCTCAGACATAGTCTTCATCAAGAGGTCGAGCTATACCCCTTGGGGCAACGTTACAGGGAACCAGGGCACAAATTAAATGGGGCCAAACAATCAATTGTAGTTGAACTACCAGGAGGAACAGTGTTCTGGACGACAGCTAACATTGTAGTTAAACTACCAGGAGGACCAGTGTTCTGGACTACAGCTAACATTGTAGTTAAACTACCACGATGACCAGTGTTCTGGACTATAGCTAACATTGTAGTTAAACTACCAGGAGGACCAGTGTTCTGAACTACAGCTAACATTGTAGTTAAACTACCAGGAGGACCAGTGTTCTGGACTACAGCTAACATTGTAGTTAAACTACCAGGAAGACCAGCATTCTGGACTACAGCTAACATTGTAGTTAAACTACCAGGAGGACCAGTGTTCTGGACTACAGCTAACATTGTAGTTAAACTACCAGGAGGACCAGTGTTCTGTACTACAGCTAACATTGTAGTTAAACTACCAGGAGGACCAGTGGGCTGGACTACAGCTAAAATTGTAGTTAAACTACCAGGAGGACCAGTGTTCTGACCTACAGCTAACATTGTAGTTAAACTACCAGGAGGACCAGTGTTCTGGACTACAGCTAACATTGTAGTTAAACTACCAGGAGGACCAGTGTTCTGGACTATAGCTAACATTGTCGTTAAACTACCAGGTGGACCAGTGTTCTGGACTATAGCTAACATTGTAGTTAAACTACCAGGAGGACCAGTATTCTGGACTAGAGCTAACATTGTAGTTAAACTACCAGGAGGACCAGTGTTCTGGACTATAGCTAACATTGTAGTTAAACTACCAGGAGGACCAGTATTCTGGACTAGAGCTAACATTGTATTTAAACTACCAGGAGGACCAGTATTCTGGACTAGAGCTAACATTGTAGTTAAAGTACCAGGAAGACCAGTGTTCTGGAATACAGCTAACATTGTAGTTAAACTACAAGGAGGATCAGTGTTCTGGCCTCCAGCTAACATTGTAGTTAAACTACCAGGAGGAGCAGTGTACTGGACTACAGCTAACAATGTAGTTGAACCACCAGGAGGTGTATAGTTTATATTGTTTAAATGTAGTTTATATTGTTTGAATTACTTGTATAGTTTATTTAGTGGACAGATGATCATGAATGACAACATCTATCTAGATTTATTGTACATGTCCCCTGCCTACACACATCTTAAGGTGTGTCCCAAATGGCACCCTGGAAAAAACTAATCTACTATAAAGAGAATGGGCACTCTATTTAACCTGGGGCCTGGACAAACACACACACACACACGCACAGACACACTTCCTTGTACCTGAGCAGGATGTTTGTCTATGTCTTATATTTCCCAGCTGTTTAGTGAAAAACTGTAATCTCAGAGGTGATACAAAATGAAAAGTGAGGTGTCAGGTGTTTAATTAACATAGCTACTAGCAGGATGTCTGTCAGGTGTTTAACATAGCTACTAGCAGGATATCTGTCAGGTGTTTAACATAGCTACTAGCAGGATGTCTGTCAGGTCAGGTGTTTAACAAATAGCATTCTAGTTTGCTCAGTTTGTTTTGTTGATTCTATCCAATATGTCAAGTAATTGTCTTTTTGTTTTCTCATGATTTGGTTGGGTCTAATTGTGTTGCTGTCCTAGGGCTCTGTGTGGTCTGTTTGTGTTTGTGAACAGAGCCCCAGGACCAGCTTGCTTAGGGGCCTCTTCTCCAGGTTCATCTCTCTGTAGGTGACAGCTTTGTTGTGTTTTTTGCAAAATATAACCACACACTTGTTTGTGTACATTCATTTTATGTTGTATGTTTGTCCCCCAACAACACTTTCCATCAATTTGTATTACAGACCCTTATGACAAATAGACTCAAAATATTTTTCAAAATCAACAAAATATGAGAAAAATTTGCCTTTGTTTTATTTGTTTGTCAGTTAGGGTGTGCATGGTGAATATGTGGGCTGTCATATGGTAATTTGGTAAAAAGCCAATTTGACATTTGCTCAATACATTATTTACATGAGGAAATGTACGAGTCTGCTGTTAATTATAAAGCAGAGGATTTTCCTAAGGTTCCTAACACTTGTATTTTGTCCTGTTATCAGGACTCTAATATGCAAGAGGTGGATAGTATGAGTCTCAGAAGCAGGAGTTGTGACCCATTTTTGTGACTAGGGGGACATATGGGGGAGGGAATGATGTTTCCTCCATGTAGATGTTTGTTCCACTGTGTGCTGTGGGTGTCTGGTTTTTGTCCAGTTCTGGCATTTCAATCGCCACAGACTAGTGCATGTCCCTGGGGCTGGAAATGATTGATTTCCCCCCTCCAGGATGGAGAAGCTGTCTTCATTAAAGTATGGGGATTCTAGTGGGGGGATATAGGTAGTACAGAGGAGGACATTTTTCTCTTTTGAGATCATCGCCTTTTAATTTTCTAGCCAAATGTAAAATGTTCCTGTTTTAACTAATTTCATAGAGTGAGTTAGGTCTGCTCTATACCAAATTAGCATACCCCCTGAGTCCCTTCCCTGTTTCACACTTGGTAGTTTGGTGGATGGGACTACCTGAGAGCCCAGTTTCCGTCTGGGTCATTTGTGTGTTTTATTATGTGGCTGATGGGGCTACTTAGGGATGAGTGGGATCCCCTGGGCTTGGGGTTCTTCATTTTTCTGTTCTGCTGTGATGTGGAGGCTATGGTCAGGGTTTGGATTGGGCTGTTCTGCTGGCTTCTCTGCAGGGGTGGCGAGCTCTCTAATGGGTTGTTCTGCTGGCTTCTCTGCGGGGGTGGCCAGCTCTCTAATGGGTTGTTCTGCTGGCTTCTCTGCGGGGGTGGCCAGCTCTCTAATGGGTTGTTCTGCTGGCTTCTCTGCGGGGGTGGCCAGCTCTCTAATGGGTTGTTCTGCTGGCTTCTCTGCGGGGGTGGCCAGCTCTCTAATGGGTTGTTCTGCTGGCTTCTCTGCGGGGGTGGCCAGCTCTCGAATGGGCTGTTCTGCTGGCTTCTCTGCGGGGTTGGCGAGCTCTCTAATGGGCTGTTCTGCTGGCTTCTCTGCAGGGGTGGCCAGCTCTCTAATGGGTTGTTCTGCTGGCTTCTCTGCGGGGGTGGCCAGCTCTCTAATGGGTTGTTCTGCTGGCTTCTCTGCGGGGGTGGCCAGCTCTCTAATGGGTTGTTCTGCTGGCTTCTCTGCGGGGGTGGCCAGCTCTCTAATGGGTTGTTCTGCTGGCTTCTTTGCGGGGGTGGCCAGCTCTCGAATGGGCTGTTCTGCTGGCTTCTCTGCGGGGGTGGCCAGCTCTCTAATGGGCTGTTCTGCTGGCTTCTCTGCGGGGTGGCCAGCTCTCTAATGGGCTGTTCTGCTGGCTTCTCTGCGGGGGTGGCCAGCTCTCTAATGGGTTATTCTGTCACACGTCACTGTTCTAACCTTCTCCTCAAGCACTTTCACCTACTCCTCTAGTGCTCTGTCCAGAGTGCAGACATGTCTCTCTCCAGCTCCAGCTCTCCATGTCTGGTTGAAAGGATGGTGTTAAGCTGGACGAATTGTTTTGGTGCTGACTGGAGTGTAATCACCTGCTGTTCCAGCTCCACCTGCCTTACCTCCAGCTGGATGAATGTATCCTTCATTTCAATGAGGTAGTAGTGCTCTGTGCTGGGAGGTTGACTCATCTTTGGGGTTGTATAATGAAGAGGTCTGGTCTGATATGCTCGGGATGTGTGTATCTTTCTCAATAGAGAGCATATCCTGCTGAGCTCTCTCTTTGATTATGTGAAAGTCTAGATGAAAATGTTTGGGGTTCCCCAATACCATTACTGTTCCAGAATTGTACAGGATTGTCCCATTTCTATGGCAGTCATCAAGACGTGTCTTGATTTTTCCATAAGGAGCTTATTATTTTTTACTATTTCCATGCCGCAACAACTGTTACTGTTTTTTGTTGTTTTTTTCTCCACTTTCATTTAACCAGGTAGGCTAGTTGGGAACAAGTTCTCATTTGCAACTGCGACCTGGCCAAGATAAAGCATAGCAGTGTGAACAGACAACACAGAGTTAAACATGGAGTAAACAATAAACAAGTCAATAACACAGTAGAAAAAAAGAGAGTCTATATACAATGTGTGCAAAAGGCATGAGGAGTTAGGCGAATAATTACAATTTAGCAGATTAACTCTGGAGTGATAAATGATCAGATGGTCATGTACAGGTAGAGATATTGGTGTGCAAAAGAGCAGAAAAGTAAATAAATATAAACAGTATGGGGAAGAGGTAGGTAAAATTGGGTGGGCTATTTACCGATAGACTATGTACAGCTGCAGTGATCGGTTAGCTGTTCAGATAGCAGATGTTTGAAGTTGGTGAGGGAGATAAAAGTCTCCAACTTCAGCGATTTTTGCAATTCGTTCCAGTCACAGGCAGCAGAGAACTGTAACGAAAGGCGGCCAAATGAGGTGTTGGCTTTAGGGATGATCAGTGAGATACACCTGCTGGAGCGCGTGCTACGGGTGGGTGTTGCCATCGTGACCAGTGAACTGAGATAAGGCGGAGCTTTACCTAGCATGGACTTGTAGATGACCTGGAACCAGTGGGTCAGAACAGAACAGACCTGACTCAATAATGTTACTGTCAGAACAGAACAGTACTCACTCAATAATGTTACAGTCAGAACAGAACAGTACTGACCCAATAGATGTTACTGTCAGAACAGAACAGACCTGACTCAATAGATGTTACTGTCAGAACAGAACAGTACTGACCCAATAGATGTTACTGTCAGAACAGAACAGTCCTGACTCAAAAGCTGTTCTCTTCTCCTCAGAACTGACACAATGCCAAGCGTCGTCTGGAGTGGTGTAAAGCTTACGCCATTGGACTCTGGAGCTGTGGAAATACATTCTCTGGTATGATGAATAACGCTTCACCATCTGGCAGTCTGATGGACAAATCTGTGTTTTGCAGATGCCAGGAGAACGCTACCTGCCCCAATGCATAGTGCCAACTGTAAAGTTTGGTGGGGCTGTTTTTCATGGTTTGGGCCCCTTAGTTCCAGTGAAGGGAAATATTAACACTAAAGCATACAATTACATTGTAAACAATTCTATGCTTCTGTAACGGATGTGAAACGGCTAGCTTAGTTAGCGGTGGTGCGCGCTAAATGGCGTTTCAATCGGTGACGATGGGTAACGATGCTTCGTGGGTGTCTGTTGTTGATGTGTGCAGAGGGTCACTGGTTCGCGCCCGGGTATGGGCAAGGGGACGGTCTAAAGTTATACTGTTACATTGATGCTGTTGACCCGGATCACTGGTTGCTGCGGAAAAGGAGGAGGTCAAAAGGGGGTGAGTGTAACGGATGTGAAATGGCTAGCTTAGTTAGCAGTGGTGCGCGCTAAATAGCGTTTCAATCGGTGACGTCACTTGCTCTGAGACCTTGAAGTAGTAGTTCCCCTTGCTCTGCAAGGGCCGCGGCTTTTGTGGAGCGATGGGTAACGATGCTTCGTGGGTGACTGTTGTTGATGTGTGCAGAGGGTCCCTGGTTTGAGCCCGGGTATGGGCGAGGGGACGGTTTAAAGTTATACTGTTACACTTCCAACTTTGTGGCAACAGTTTGGATTAGGCCCTTTCCTGTTTCAGCATGACAATGCCCCTGTGCACGAAGCGAGGTCCGTACAAAAAAAGTTTGTCGAGATCAGTGTGGAAGAACTTGACTGGTCTGCACAGAGCCCTGACCTCAACCCCATCAAACACCTTTTGGATGAATTGGAAGGCTGTCTGTGAACCAGGCCTTATCAGTGCCCGACCTCACTAATGCTCTTGTCGCTGAATGGAAGCAAGAGCCTGCAGCAACGTTCCGACAACTAGTGGAAAGCCTTCCCAGGACAGTGGGGGCTGTTATAGCAGCAAAGGTGGGGACCAACTCCATATTAATGATGTTGGAATGAGATAATTGATTAGCAGGTTTCCACATACTTTTGGTCTTGTGTATCTACTTCAAAATCACCAGAGCTTTTAAATATCACATTTATGTTATTTTACCAGGTAAATTGACTGAGAACACATTCTCATTTACAGCAACAACCTGGGGAATAGTTACAGGGAGATGAGGGGGATGAATGAGCCAAATGTAAACTGGGGATTATTAGGTGGCCGTGATGGTGTGAGGGGCAGATTGGGAATTTAACCAGGACACCAGGGTTAACACCCCTACTCTACTCTTACCTCTACTCTAATGATGGGATGGGGTGGGATGGGATCTTTAATGACCTTAGTGAGTCTGAACACCCATTTAACATCCCCCTACACAGGGCAGTGTCCCCAATCATTGCCTTAGGGCATTGGAATATTTTTTTAGACCAGAGGAAAGAGTGCTTCCTACTGGCCTTCCAACACCACTTCCAGCAGCATCTGGTCTCCCATTCTGGTCTCCCATTCAGGGACTGACCAGGACCAAACCTGCTTCAGAAGCAAGCCAGCAGTGGTATGCAGGGTGGTATGCAGCTGGCTCCGTTTGGTCAAAGCAAACATAAAACTACTGAATATGACTGGAAATCTGAAAGTGTTTCCTGGTTATGTCCTAGTATGGGATTCCTGTCATTGTTGAAAACCCCTCAAACTTTCTTTCATATAGTGCGGAGGCCTACCTGAACTCTGTAGAAACATGTTTTCTCATACTGTCTGTCTTCCTCTCTCTTTATGCTGTCTGTCTGTGTTACAGATATGGATCTAGAGGAGTTTGACAACGTGACTCTGAGGTACAACGCCACCAACTGTCCATCTATCGATGAATTCCGTAACCAGGTAACCATCTGTCTCCCTATCTGCCCCCCCCCATGCATAGGCCAGATGCCCACTCATTGATATGCTTCTATTCTATGGCTGTGCAATGAGAGATACCACTAGCCAATCAATCTAACAGAAGCAGCATGTTCAGAGTAACCATGGTCCATGGGTCTATACATATGTATATATGGAACTGTACAGTATTTGGAATGAGGCTGACTGTGCATCGCTTTGCATAAGTGTCTGCAAAATGACATAGCTACCATATAGTCATTACATGGAGAAAAATCAGACCTCTTATCTGAAAATGGATGACCCTCACTGAAACCCTTAACAAAGAGTTGATCTGTTTTGGAATGGGTGGCCAGTAATAAACTGGTACTGGACATCTCTGATACGTACGCCTCTTGGCGGAGGGAACGCAACACCCTG
The DNA here is from genome assembly GCF_036934945.1 of Oncorhynchus masou masou. Taxonomy (NCBI): domain Eukaryota; kingdom Metazoa; phylum Chordata; class Actinopteri; order Salmoniformes; family Salmonidae; genus Oncorhynchus; species Oncorhynchus masou. The sequence goes on from NC_088220.1 coordinate 5,156,632, forward strand.
CTACAACTCAACTCTCCAAGGAGTGGAAAAGGTATGTGATCGTAGGTTTTATTAGGGTTTATTTGAACTTTATTTATACAGGTTTTTCTCATTGAGATAACATCTCTTTTCCAAGAGAGACCTGGTCCAATAGTAGCAGGGGGAACAACGTTTCAGACAAAACTATTTACATTCACTAACACAACATTAAACACAACTATAAACACACATACAGTACAACAAAAACATTTTACTTTAAAAACATGAAAGTCTTGACTAAAAACAGCTGGCCTAAAAACAAATACAATCTTCTATGATATATACATCGATCAAGTGTTTAAACTCCACCAACGAAACTAGATCATCACATTTTAAAATGTTCAGGAGAGAATTCCAGGACCACGGTGCTAAGTAACCAAAACTATTTCTACTACGACCTGTTCTAATTTTTGGTACTGTTAGAAGCAAATGAGAATGGGATCGTAATAGATATTTATTTACTGACCTGATAAAATGGCATTTTACCCAATATGGCCTTATAAATCAGTGTATACCAGTGTTTAAGACAACGCAAGGTCAATGACGACCAGCCAACAGCGCTATAGAAATCACAATGATGTGTTAGACGTTTCTGATTTGAAATTAACCTGAGGGCTGCATGATATACTGAATCAAGTGCTCTCAGGGTCGTGCTGAGGCCTGCATGTATATAACATCACTAAAATCTAAAACCAACATGAATGTACATCATACCAGCTCCTTCCTGGCCTGAAAAGAAAAACAAGCCTTGTGCCGGTAATGTACATCGTACCAGCTCCTTCCTGTCCTCCAGAGAAAAACAAGCCTTATGCCGGTAATAAAATCCTATTTTCAGCTTGAGCTCCCTTATCAAGTTCTCTACATGCACAGTGAAGCTCAGCTTATCATCAACACACACACCCAAATATTTGTACACTTTAACTGGCTCTATAGTATGTCCAGCCAATGTGGCAATGACATGATTTGTAACATGCCTGGCATGTGAAAATGCCATGCATTTTGTTTTACCTGAATTTAGAATCAGCTTTAAATCATACAGATTCTGTTGTATGATGTTAAATGCTCGTTGGGTATTTTCAAAAGCTAAAGATGAACTATTACCACTTGAATAAAGAACAGTATCATCTGCATAAAAATTAACATCCGCTGTTTCAATTAGATCCCCAATGTTGTTGATATACAAAATGAACAACAGTGGACCCAAAATAGAACCTTGCGGAACACCTGAGCACATCTCTATGGACCATCCACCATTACACATTGTGTACAATTTTATAGGTTATTTATAAGAGAGCAAGTAATTCAACAACATTTTAACTTTTGCACTAACACAGCATGGTCCACGGTGTCAAAAGCCTTTGACAAATCAATAAAAACAGATACACAATGTAACTTCTTATCAAGAGCACAGTGGATGTTATTTAAAACCTTCAATGTAGCTGAAACAGTGCTGTGGCCAGACCTAAAACCTGATTGCATTCCATTTAAGATGTTGTTTTCTCAGAAGTAGACCTTTAGCTGCCTACTAACTAATGACTCCAGTACCTTTGACAGTACAAACAATTTTGATATGGGTCGATAGTTGACAAGTAGCGAAAGATCTCCACCTTTCAGGAGAGGCCGTGCAAAAGCAGATTTCCATAACTTGGGGATTTCCTTAACATCAAGCGTGAGGTTAAAAATACATGTTAAGGGGGAGCAATTATGTCTGCAGCTAGGTGTAGGAGGCGGGGGACTAGATCATCAGGACCAGGGGATTATTTTTTATCACTTTCATTCAGGGCTTTACACACTTCTGAAACAGAGAAGGATGAAAAGGAGAACCTGGTGAAGGAGTGCACAGAGGTGTCAGGTAAGCTCATAGGGCTCAATTATACCTTTGACCTTTTCAAATAAACTGCCTGCATCTAAGAAATGCGTATTCAAGGCTTTCAGAATGGAAGTTCTCTCAGTTACAATCTGTATGTCTACCAAATATTGTTTGGAAGCTGTATATCTTTTTTGCACTCCAAACCCTTCACTACTTGCAAAAATTTAGATGGATTATTTACATTTTGTGAAATAGATTTCAGGTAGTGGTCTGCTTTCAATTTACAGATCATAGCCACACCCATATTTCGAAGACGTTTAAAAGCCATCCAATCATCTGCCAAACTAGTCCCTCTTGCTTTAGCATTTTGTTCTCTTATGATTTTTGTAAATTCCTTAGTAAACCAAGGGTTCTCTCTGCCCTTAATCCTGAATTTATTTAAAGGGGCCTATTGCATGCATCCTGGAATGTGTTGTGGAAGTAAGAAAAGGATCAGGGATTAATTCCATTCTATTCCATTCAATGCTTGATACATCATGTAAAAAACCTTGAATATCAAACCGCTTCCAGTTTCTTTTCGTAATAACACGAGGAGATTTCTTAGGAATGTTACCATCTCTCACACAGGCAATAGCACAGTGATCACTTATGTAATTTGCAAAAATACCAGAAGCATTAAAATGATGGGGAGTATTTATCACGGGATTCTTCCTGGGAAGGAAAGGCGGACCAAAATGCAGCGTGGTTATAATTCATGGTTCTTTAATAATGAAACCATACATGAATAAACTACAAAAACAAGAAACGTGAAAACCCGAAACAGTCCCTAGTGGTACAAACACTGACACAGGAGACAACCACCCACAAAACCCAACACAAACCAGGCTACCTAAATATGGTTCCCAATCAGAGACAATGACTAACACCTGCCTCTGACTGAGAACCATATCAGGCCAAACATAGAAATAGACAAACTAGACATATAACATAGAATGCCCACTCAGATCACACCCTGACCAAACAAAACATAGAAACATACAAAGGAAACTATGGTCAGTGTGTGACAGTATTGGTTAAGATCAAATCAATCAAGAGGATTTCAAAGGATATTTTATATTCAACCTCGTTACACTGTTGACAATCTGAGTAAGATTATAGGTATTGCACAGAATGTTTCATTTTTTTATTTTTTTTATTTCACCTTTATTTAACCAGGTAGGCTAGTTGAGAACAAGTTCTCATTTACAACTGCGACCTGGCCAAGATAAAGCATAGCAGTGTGAACAGACAACACAGAGTTACACATGGAGTAAACAATTAACAAGTCAATAACACAGTAGAAAAAAAGGGGAGTCTATATACAATGTGTGCAAAAGGCATGAGGAGGTAGGCAAATAATTACAATATTGCAGATTAACACTGGAGTGATAAATGATCAGATGATCATGTACAGGTAGAGATATTGGTGTGCAAAAGAGCAGAAAAGTAAATAAATAAAAACTGTGGGGATGAGGTAGGAGAAAATGGATGGGCTATTTACCAATAGATTATGTACAGCTGCAGCGATCGGTTAGCTGCTCAGATAGCTGATGTTTGAAGTTGGTGAGGGAGATAAAGGTCTCCAACTTCAGCGATTTTTGTAATTCGTTCCAGTCTCAGGCAGCAGAGTACTGGAACGAAAGGCGGCCGAATGAGGTGTTGGCTTTAGGGATGATCAGTGAGATACACCTGCTGGAGCGCGTGCTACGGATGGGTGTTGCCATCGTGACCAGTGAACTGAGATAAGGCGGAGCTTTACCTAGCATGGCCTTGTAGACGACCTGGAGCCAGTGGGTCTTGCGACGAATATGTAGCGAGGGCCAGCCGACTAGAGCATACAAGTCGCAGTGGTGGGTAGTATAAGGTGCTTTAGTGACAAAACGGATGGCACTGTGATAAACTGCATCCAGTTTGCTGAGAAGAGTGTTGGAAGCAATTTTGTAGATGACATCGCCGAAGTCGAGGATCGGTAGGATAGTCAGTTTTACTAGGGTAAGCTTGGCAGCGTGAGTGAAGGAGGCTTTGTTACGGAATAGAAAGCCGACTCTTGATTTGATTTTCGATTGGAGATGTTTGATATGGGTCTGGAAGGAGAGTTTGCAGTCTAGCCAGACACCTAGGTACTTATAGGTGTCCACATATTCAAGGTCGGAACCATCCAGTGTGGTGATGCTAGTCGGGCATGCTGGTGCAGGTAGCGATCGGTTGAAAAGCATGCATTTGGTTTTACTAGCGTTTAAGAGCAGTTGGAGGCCACGGAAGGAGTGTTGTATGGCATTGAAGCTCATTTGGAGGTTAGATAGCACAGTGTCCAATGACGGGCCGAAAGTATATAGAATGGTGTCGTCTGCGTAGAGGTGGATCAGGGAATCGCCCGCAGCATATATACAGAGAAAAGAGTCGGCCCGAGAATTGAACCCTGTGGCACCCCCATAGAGACTGCCAGAGGACCGGACAGCATGCCCTCCGATTTGACACACTGAACTCTGTCTGCAAAGTAATTGGTGAACCAGGCAAGGCAGTCATCCGAAAAACCGAGGCTACTGAGTCTGCCGATAAGAATATGGTGATTGACAGAGTCGAAAGCCTTGGCAAGGTTGATGAAGACGGCTGCACAGTACTGTCTTTTATCGATGGCGGTTATGATGTCGTTTAGTATCTTGAGTGTGGCTGAGGTGCACCCGTGACCGGCTCGGAAACCAGATTGCATAGCGGAGAAGGTACGGTGGGATTCGAGATGGTCAGTGACCTGTTTGTTGACTTGGCTTTCGAAGACCTTAGATAGGCAAGGCAGAATGGATATAGGTCTGTAACAGTTTGGGTCCAGGGTGTCTCCCCCTTTGAAGAGGGGGATGACTGCGGCAGCTTTCCAATCCTTGGGGATCTCAGACGATATGAAAGAGAGGTTGAACAGGCTGGTAATAGGGGTTGCGACAATGGCGGCGGATAGTTTCAGAAATAGAGGGTCCAGATTGTCAAGCCCAGCTGATTTATACGGGTCCAGGTTTTGCAGCTCTTTCAGAACATCTGCTATCTGGATTTGGGTAAAGGAGAACCTGGAGAGGCTTGGGCGAGGAGCTGCGGGGGGCCGGAGCTGTTGGTCGAGGTTGGAGTAGCCAGGCGGAAGGCATGGCCAGCCGTTGAGAAATGCTTGTTGAAGTTTTCAATAATCATGGATTTGTCGGTGGTGACCGTGTTCCCTAGCCTCAGTGCAGTGGGCAGCTGGGAGGAGGTGCTCTTGTTCTCCATGGACTTCACAGTGTCCCAGAACTTTTGGAGTTGGAGCTACAGGATGCAAACCTCTGCCTGAAGAAGCTGGCCTTAGCTTTCCTGACTGACTGCGTGTATTGGTTCCGGACTTCCCTGAACAGTTGCATATCGCGGGGACTGTTCGATGCTATTGCAGTCCGCCACAGGATGTTTTTGTGCTGGTCGAGGGCAGTCAGGTCTGGAGTGAACCAAGGGCTGTATCTGTTCTTAGTTCTGCATTTTTTGAACGGAGCATGCTTATCTAAAATGGTGAGGAAGTTACTCTTAAAGAATGACCAGGCATCCTCAACTGACGGGATGAAGTCAATGTCCTTCCAGGGTACCCTGGCCAGGTCGATTAGAAAGGCCTGCTCACAGAAGTGTTTTAGGGAGCGTTTGACAGTGATGATGGGTGGTCGTTTGACTGCGGCTCCGTAGCGGATACAGGCAATGAGGCAGTGGTCGCTGAGATCCTGATTGAAGACAGCGGAGGTGTTTTTGGAGGGCCAGTTGGTCAGCGCTAGATGTTAACCAGTCCTGATTCAGATCACACATCAGGACAAACTCAGAATTGACATTCTGTGATAACAATTTAAAAATACAATCCAGAGCCAACAGTAGCAGATGGAGGTCTAAACAACAAGATGAGCCAAGGTTTAGGTTCAAAGACAGATACTCTATAACAACAAGATACAACAATATTTAAAGATGAGCCAAGGTTTATGTTCAAAGACAGATACTATATAACAACAAGATACAACAATATTTACATATACAGCACCACCACCCTTAGATTTACGATCTGTACGAAACACATTGTAACCATTTTTGTCATTAATAGATTTTTTAAGCCAGGTTTCAGAAAGCATAAATACTGTACATCAGGGTCGGCAGTTTTTATCCATATATTCACAAAATCAAGCTTCGGCAGAAGACTTCTTACATTTATATGCAAAAACTTCAGGCCACTCTGACTACTTAATTCGGGTAAGAATGTCAGGACCTGGTTTAGACTGGACATTTCCAGACAATAGAAGCAGCAAGATAATGGCAAGTCTAGATTGAGTTTTATAACATATGGATTTACAGACAGCAGTTGAACGAGAATCCAGGGTCACCAGAGTCTTTAACGCCACATATTTCAGGAGATGTATGAAGTCCAGAGACATGGTTAAGTACCAAGAGAGAAAACACTGAAGTTTCCAAAACTGTTAAAATAATGTCTGTGAGTATAACAGGACTGATATGGCAGGCGAAAACCTGAGGAAAATCTATCCAGGAAGTGCTATTATATTGAAATGGCTGTTTTTCCATTGAAAGCCTATCCACCATACAAAGCCTTATGACCCAGTTCAAGAGCTCTGTGGCTTCCACTACATGTGACCAGTCTTTAGGCATTGTTTTAGGCTTTTACTCTGAAAAATGAGGGCGAAACACCACTTTCAGGACAGTGGAAATTTCCAGACATGAGTCCTGCGTGTGACCGAGAGCACGCCTTTCTTGTTTTTTCTTTTCTATCCACAAAGCTATTGTCCGGTTGAAATACGATCGATTATTTATGACATAAACAACCTGAGGATTGATTATAAACATCGTTTGACATGTTTCTACGAACTTTTAAGGTACTTTTTGATTTTTCTTCTACCTGGTTACTACATGATTCCATATGTGTTATTTGATAGTTTTGATGTCTTCACTATTATTCTACAATATAGAAAATAATAAAAATAAAGAAAAACCCTTGAATGAGTCGGTGTGTCCAAAACTATGACTGGTACTGTAAGTATTCAGACCCTTTGCTATGAGACTCAATCGAGCTCAGGAGCATCATGTTTACATTGATCATCCTTGAGATGTTTCTAAAACTTGGAGTCCACCTGTGGTAAATTCAGTTGATTGGATATGATTTGGAAAGGCACACACCTGCCTCTTAAAGGTCCAGCAGTTTACAGTGCATGTCAGTGCAAAAACAAAGACATGAGGTAAAAGGAATTGCCTGTAGAACTCCTGAGACAGGTTTGTGTCGAGGCACAAAAACATTTTTGTTACCAGGTGATTCTGTCTCTCCAGGTGTATATGTTTGTTACCAGGTGAATCTGTCTCTCCGGGTGTATCTGTTTGTTACCAGGTGTGTGTCTCTCCAGGTGTATCTGTTTGTGTATCTGTTTGTTACCAGGTGAATCTGTCTCTCCAGGTGTATCTGTTTGTTACCAGGTGTTTGTCTCTCCAGGTGTATATGTTTGTTACCAGGTGTTTGTCTCTCCAGGTGTATCTGTTTGTGTATCTGTTTGTTAGCAGGTGTTTGTCTCTCCAGGTGTATCTGTTTGTTACCAGGTGTTTGTCTCTCCAGGTGTATATGTTTGTTACCAGGTGTTTGTCTCTCCAGGTGCATCTGTTTGTTACCAGGTGTTTGTCTCTCCAGGTGTATCTGTTTGTTACCAGGTGTTTGTCTCTCCAGGTGTATATGTTTGTTACCAGGTGTTTGTCTCTCCAGGTGCATCTGTTTGTTACCAGGTGTTTGTCTCTCCAGGTGTATATGTTTGTTACCAGGTGTTTGTCTCTCCAGGTGCATCTGTTTGTTACCAGGTGTTTGTCTCTCCAGGTGTATCTGTTTGTTACCAGGTGTTTGTCTCTCCAGGTGTATCTGTTTGTTACCAGGTGTTTGTCTCTCCAGGTGTATATGTTTGTTACCAGGTGTTTGTCTCTCCAGGTGTATATGTTTGTTACCAGGTGTTTGTCTCTCCAGGTGTATCTGTTTGTTACCAGGTGTTTGTCTCTCCAGGCGTATATGTTTGTTACCAGGTGTTTGTCTCTCCAGGTGCATCTGTTTGTGTATCTGTTTGTTACCAGGTGAATCTGTCTCTCCAGGTGCATCTATTTGTGTATATTTTTGTTACCAGGTGTTTTTCTCTCCAGGTGTATCTATTTGTTACCAGGTGTTTGTCTCTCCAGGTGTATCTTTTTGTTACCAGGTGTTTTTCTCTCCAGGTGTATCTATTTGTTACCAGGTGTTTGTCTCTCCAGGTGTATCTATTTGTTACCAGGTGTTTGTCTCTCCAGGTGTATCTATTTGTTACCAGGTGTTTGTCTCTCCAGGTGTATCTGTTTGTTACCAGGTGTTTGTCTCTCCAGGTGTATCTGTTTGTTACCAGGTGTTTGTCTCTCCAGGTGTATCTGTTTGTTACCAGGTGTTTGTCTCTCCAGGTGTATCTATTTGTTACCAGGTGTTTTTCTCTTCCGGTGTATCTATTTGTTACCAGGTGTTTGTCTCTCCAGGTGCATCTGTTTGTTACCAGGTGTTTGTCTCTCCAGGTGCATCTGTTTGTTACCAGGTGTTTGTCTCTCCAGGTGTATCTGTTTGTTACCAGGTGTTTGTCTCTCCAGGTGTATCTGTTTGTTACCAGGTGTTTGTCTCTCCAGGTGTATCTGTTTGTTACCAGGTGTTTGTCTCTCCAGGTGTATCTGTTTGTTACCAGGTGTTTGTCTCTCCAGGTGTGTATCTGTTTGTTACCAGGTGTTTGTCTCTCCAGGTGTATCTGTTTGTTACCAGGTGTTTGTCTCTCCAGGTGTATCTGTTTGTTACCAGGTGTTTGTCTCTCCAGGTGTATCTGTTTGTTTCCAGGTGTTTGTCTCTCCAGGTGCATCTATTTGTTACCAGGTGTTTGTCTCTCCAGGTGTATCTGTTTGTTACCAGGTGTTTGTCTCTCCAGGTGTATCTGTTTGTTACCAGGTGTTTGTCTCTCCAGGTGTATCTGTTTGTTACCAGGTGTTTGTCTCTCCAGGTGTATCTGTTTGTTACCAGGTGTTTGTCTCTCCAGGTGTATCTGTTTGTTTCCAGGTGTTTGTCTCTCCAGGTGCATCTATTTGTTACCAGGTGTTTGTCTCTCCAGGTGTATCTGTTTGTTACCAGGTGTTTGTCTCTCCAGGTGTATATGTTTGTTAGCAGGTGTTTGTCTCTCCAGGTGCATCTGTTTGTTACCAGGTGTTTGTCTCTCAGGTGTATATGTTTGTTACAGGTGTATCTGTTTGTTACCAGGTGTTTGTCTCTCCAGGTGTATATGTTTGTTACCAGGTGTTTGTCTCTCCAGGTGCATCTATTTGTTACCAGGTGTTTGTCTCTCCAGGTGTATATGTTTGTTACCAGGTGTTTGTCTCTCCAGGTGTATGTATTTGTTACCAGGTGTTTGTCTCTCCAGGTGTATCTGTTTTGTTACCAGGTGTTTGTCTCTCCAGGTGTATATGTTTGTTACCAGGTGTTTGTCTCTCTAGGTATATATGTTTGTTACCAGGTGTTTCTGTCTCTCCAGGTGTATCTATTTGTGTATCTGTTTGTTATCAAGTGTTTGTCTCTCCAGGTTTATCTATTTGTGTATCTGTTTGTTACCAGGTGAATCTGTCTCTCCAGGTGCATCTATTTGTGTATCTGTTTGTTACCAGGTGTTTCTGTCTCTCCAGGTGCATCTATTTGTGCATCTATTTGTTACCAGGTGAATCTGTCTCTCCAGGTGCATCTATTTGTGTATCTGTTTGTTACCAGGTGTTTCTGTCTCTCCAGGTGCATCTATTTGTGTATCTGTTTGTTACCAGGTGTTTCTGTCTCTCCAGGTGCATCTATTTGTGTATCTGTTTGTTACCAGGTGTTTCTGTCTCTCCAGGTGCATCTATTTGTGTATCTGTTTGTTACCAGGTGTTTCTGTCTCTCCAGGTGCATCTATTTGTGTATCTGTTTGTTACCAGGTGTTTCTGTCTCTCCAGGTGCATCTATTTGTGCATCTATTTGTTACCAGGTGTTTCTGTCTCTCCAGGTGCATCTGTGTGTGCATCTATTTGTTACCAGGTGTTTCTGTCTCTCCAGGTGCATCTATTTGTGTATCTGTTTGTTACCAGGTGTTTCTGTCTCTCCAGGTACATCTGTTTGTGTATCTGTTTGTTACCAGGTGTTTCTGTCTCTCCAGGTACATCTGTTTGTGTATCTGTTTGTGTATCTGTTTGTTACCAGGTGTTTCTGTCTCTCCAGGTACATCTGTTTGTGTATCTGTTTGTTACCAGGTGTTTCTGTCTCTCCAGGTGTATCTGTTTGTGTATCTGTTTGTTACCAGGTGTTTCTGTCTCTCCAGGTGCATCTATTTGTGTATCTGTTTGTTACCAGGTGTTTCTGTCTCTCCAGGTACATCTGTTTGTGTTTCTGTTTGTTACCAGGTGTTTCTGTCTCTCCAGGTACATCTGTTTGTGTATCTGTTTGTGTATCTGTTTGTTACCAGTTGTTTCTGTCTCTCCAGGTGTATCTGTTTGTGTATCTGTTTGTTACCAGGTGTTTCTGTCTCTCCAGGTGTATCTGTTTGTGTATCTGTTTGTTACCAGGTGTTTCTGACTCTCCAGGTGTATCTGTTTGTTACCAGGTGTTTCTGTCTCTCCAGGTACATCTGTTTGTGTATCTGTTTGTTACCAGGTGTTTCTGTCTCTCCAGGTGTACTCTACGGTGTACTCTATCATCACCGTGTTCGGCCTGGCCGGTAATGGGTTCGCCTTGTTGGTTCTGGTTAAAACGTTCCGTCAGCGTTCTGCTTTCCACATCTACATGTTGAACCTGGCCGTGTCCGACCTGCTGTGTGTCTCCACGCTGCCGCTACGGGTCCTCTACTACGTTAATAAGGTAGGACTATTTCTATCAAAGGTGAGTTGTCGACATGCGCATTTCACTTGACTTTTACAGGTATTTTACTTTGGGGAAACTGTCTTTAAAAGGCACATTGTCAACAATGCACCTTTGAATGAATCCCGGTCTTTAAGATGCTATTAAAATAAATGATTGTTGTGGTTGACCCTCTCCCTCAGGGTCATTGGAACCTGGGAGACTTCCTGTGCAGACTTTCGTCCTATGCCCTCTACGTGAACCTCTACTGCAGCGTGTTCTTCATGACTGCCATGTCCGTCACACGCTTCCTCGCCATCGTGTTCCCCGTGCAGAACCTGCGCCTGGTCTCAGAGCGTCGCGCCCGTTTGGTGTGTGTCTGTATCTGGGTGTTCATCTGCACTGTCTCCTCCCCCTTCCTCATGACTGGTCAACACCTCCACCCAGCCACCAATAAGACCAAGTGCTTCGAGCCTCCAGAGCGCAGAACAGGGGGTGGGCTTAAGAAGCTCATCATGCTCAACTACTTATCATTGGCTGTGGGCTTCGTCCTTCCCTTCCTGGTCATCCTGCTGTGCTATGTCGGGATCATTCGGGCCCTGCTGTCACGGCAACATACTGCACAGCGCCAGAAGGGGGCGGGGTCTAAGGCTATCCGAATGATCATCATTGTGATGCTGGCGTTCCTGCTGTGCTTCATGCCGTACCACATCCAGCGCTCCGTCCACCTCAGCTTCCTGTCCCAGACTGCCACTTCCTGTTCGGAGCTGGTGTACATGCAGAAGAGTGTGGTGGTGACACTCTGTCTGGCTGCCTCCAACTCCTGCTTCGACCCCTTGCTCTACTTCTTCTCTGGAGAGGGCTTCAGACGACGCCTGTCAAGCTTCAGGTCCACTATCAGGACACAGAGACAACCGCAGAGACAGGGGGCACAGCCACCGCTGGGGAGGGGAACAAAGAGAGAGAGAGAACCGGTCCTACCCAGCACAGCAGAGACAAAGGGCACAGCCACATCTGGGGAGGGGAACAAGCTATAGGGGAGAGAGAAAGAGAGTTAATCTGTCCAGTGTCTGTGTTCTTTTGCCCATCTTAATATTTTATTTTTATTGGCCAGTCTGAGATATGGCTTTTTCTTTGCAACTCTGCCTAGAAGGCCAGCATCCCGGAGTCGCCTCTTCACTGTTGACATTGAGACTGGTGTTTTGCGGGTACTATTTAACTTCTTATGGTATAGGGGACGCTTGTGTCCCACTTGGCCAAAAGCCAGGGAAAATGCAGCACGGCAAATTCAAATAAAATTATATAAAAATCTAACATTAAATCACACATGTAAGATACTAAATTAAAGCTACACTCGTTGTGAATCCAGCCAACATGTCAGATTTTAAAAAGGCTTTTCGGCGAAAGCAGAATAAGTATTATCTGATGATAGTACAACAGTAAACAAAGAGTAGCATATTTCAACCCTGCAGGCACTACACAAAACGTAAAAATAAAATATAAAACATGCCTTACCTTTGAAGAGCTTCTTTTTTTGGCACTCCAATATGTCCCATAAACATCACAATTGGTCGTTTTGATCGATTAATTCCCATCCATATATATCCAAAATGTCCATTTATTTGGCGCATTTGATCCAGAAAAAAACAGCTTCCAAATTAGCGCAACATCACTACAAAATATTTCAAAAGTTGCCTGTAAACTTTGCCAAAACATTTCAAACTACTTTTGTAATACAACTTTAGGTATTTTTAAACGTTAATAATCGATCAAATTGAAGACGGGTCTATCTGTGTTCAATACAGGAAGACAACAAACCAAGCTACTTTTCAAGTCTTGCACAACTCTCAACAGTGTTACGCAGTTCCTAGATGGCCGTACGTCTTCATTGCACAAAGGAATAACCACAACCAAATTCCAAAGACTGGTGACATCCAGTGGAAGCGGTAGGAACTGAAAACAAGTTCCTAAGAAATATAGTTTCACAATGAGAAACTCACTGGACAGAGACCTACTCCCTGTGACGGGAGTAGTACATGGCGTTGTACGAGATCTTCAGTTTCTTGGCAATTTCTCACATGGAATAGCCTTCATTTCTCAGAACAAGAATAGACTGACAAGTTTCAGTAGAAAGGTCTTTGATTCTGGCCATTTTTTGTCTGTAATCGAAGCCAAAAATGCTGATGCTACAGATACTCAACTAGTCTAAAGAAACCCAGTTTTATTGCTTCTTTAATCAGAACAACAATTTTCAGTTGTGCTAACAGAATTGCAAAACGGTTTTCTAATGATCAATTAGCCTTTTAAAATTATACACTTGGATAAGCTAACACAACGTGCCATTGGAACACAGGAGTGATGGTTGCTGATAATGGGCCTCTGTACGCCTATGTAGATATTCCATAAAAAAATCTGCCATTTCCAGCTACAATAGTCATTTACAACATGAACAATGTCTACACTGTATTTCTGATCAATTTGATGTTTATTTTAATGGTAAAAAAAAGTGATTTTATTTCAAAAACAAGGACATTTCTAAGTGACCCCAAACTTTTGAATGGTGGTGTATTGTAACGTCTGCTTCCAACTCACATTCTGCAACACATAGATCCCCTGAAAGCAGCTCACTCTGCAACACATAGATCCCCTGAACGCAGCTCACTCTGCAACACATAGATCCCCTGAACGCAGCTCACTCTGCAACACATAGATCCCCTGAATGCAGCTCACTCTGCAACACATAGATCCCCTGAACGCAGCTCACTCTGCAACACATAGATCCCCTGAATGCAGCTCACTCTGCAACACATAGATCCCCTGGACGCAGCTCACTCTGCAACACATAGAGCCCCTGAACGCAGCTCACTCTGCAACACATAGATCCCCTGAACGCAGCTCACTCTGCAACACATAGATCCCCTGAACGCAGCTCACTCTGCAACACATAGATCCCCTAAACGCAGCTCACTCTGCAACACATAGAGCCCCTGAAAGCAGCTCACTCTGCAACACATAGATCCCCTGAACGCAGCTCACTCTGCAACACATAGATCCCCTGAACGCAGCTCACTCTGCAACACATAGATCCCCTAAACGCAGCTCACTCTGCAACACATAGAGCCCCTGAAAGCAGCTCACTCTGCAACACATAGATCCCCTGAACGCAGCTCACTCTGCAATACCTAGATCCCCTGAAAGCAGCTCACTCTCCAACACCTAGATCCCCTGAACGCAGCTCACTCACCAACACACAGATCCCCTGAACGCAGCTCACTCTCCAACCCATAGATCCCCTGAACGCAGCTCATTCTGCAGATCCCAATCACCTGAATTCTGATCACCTGTTCACACACCTGTATGTCATTATCACACACTATTTAGTTCAGTTCTTTGCACCCCATCACTGTGAGGTATTATTTGTTTTGTGACACATGGCTTTCAGAGCACTGGGTTTCCTGTGATTTACTCCCGTGTATGATAGTTTTTACCTGCCTCACTAACGATGCCTGTTGCTTATTTCCTGCCTGTACTTTAGCCTACTGGATTTCCTGTTATCAACCTATGACCTGATCTCCCGGACTACATTACTAACCTTTTCCCTGCCTGTACTGTTGCCTTTTTGGAGCCCCTGTGTATGACCTTCTGACTGCCCCTGGACCCAGCTACCTGCCTCCTCCTGTGGTCCTTTGCAATAAACACCTGCTGCGCCCTGGGCTTGAAACCAGCTCTCTGTCACCCATGGTGTTCATTACATATATATATATCAGTAATTTGGCTGCACATATTTTTAGATATCGGCCTATTGTAAATGTTATTGCGTCACTCTCTTTTTTTCAACAATAAATACAAGTACAAACAATTTTAAGCTACAGATTATTTTGACAGGTAGTAATGGACTGTCCATTGGTCAGCACAGCAGTTGATAAAACAGGACCATGTTTGAAACAAGTGGTTCTGAGCTTATGTCAATATTCCACAGCTACCAGTTCCATAAATCAGGCTCTTTATCTGAACTACTGTGTCCAACACATGTTGTTACTTACTGACCCCAGAAATATGTTATTCTGATCATTTTTCTCAATTATATGTTTTCTTTTTTAAATAAAGTTTGAAGGAAATTCCATGCATGCACTGCGTTACCAGACAAATACAGATCAATCAAAAGCCTGATGGTATTGTAAGTATAAAAGCAAAGGTTGCTTTCATTTAATACAAAAGACGCATGAAACGGTTTTAAAAGGCGTACTGGGATACTGTCTTACTGTGGTGTGAAGAATCCATCAATTTGGTTTGCACACACAGTACAAATCAAATTATTGTGTGAGCACCTCTAATAGTACTGTATGAATTAGGCTGTATGAGGAGGTTTGAAGCCTAAGTTCTACACATACTTTGAAATACAATACCAACATCACTACAGCAGTAGGTCAAAGCTGTGTGATGGAAACCCTTGGTAGAGAATAGGTGGAATAGACATTTTGGTGCTCATGGGAATTCCTATACTTCAGAGCAGTGCCTATTCTCACTTAAAATGTAGTTGTTATTTTTTAATATATGTACACTCAGCGTGTTAGGTAATACTCCTAGTACTGGACCCCCCTCTGCTCCAGAACAACCTGACTTCTTTGGGGCATGGATTCTATAAGGTGTGGTGTTCAAACGTTGCTCAATTGGTATCAAGGGACCAAACGTGTGCCAGGAAAATATTCCCCACACTATTACGCCACCGCCAACAGCATGTACCGGTGGACACCAGGCAAGATGAGGACATGTACTCATCCTGACTCTGCCATCAGCGTGATGCAAAAAGAAACTGGGATTCGTGGGACAAGGCAACATTTTTACACTCCTCAAATGTCCAGTGTTGGTAATCGTGTGCCCACTGGAGCCTCTTCTTCTTGTTTGTAGCCGAAAGGAGTGGAGCCCCATGTGGTCATCTGCTATAATAGTCCATTTATGACGAGTTGTGCATTCTGAGATGATGTTCTGCACACCACTGTTGAACTGTGCCGTTATTTGGCTGTTTGTGGCCCGTCTGATAGCTTACATAATTCTGGAGATTTGCCTCCGACCTCTCTCTTCAACGAGCTGTTTTTTTGCCCTCCAGACTGCCGCTGACTCTATGCTGTTTTTGCCCTCCTGACTGCCTCTGACTCTATGCTGTTTTTGCCCTCCAGACTGCCTCTGACTCTATGCTGTTTTTGCCCTCCAGACTGACTCTATGCTGTTTTTGCCCTCCAGACTGACTCTATGCTGTTTTTGCCCTCTGGACTGCCTCTGACTCTATGCTGTTTTTGCCCTCCGGACTGCCTCTGACTCTATGCTGTTTTTGCACTCTGGACTACCTCTGACTCTATGCTGTTTTTGCCCTCCAGACTGACTCTATGTTGTTATTGCCCACCAGACTGACTCTATGCTGTTTTTGCCCTCCAGACTGCCTCTGACTATATGCTGTTTTTGCCCTCCGGACTGCCTCTGACTCTATGCTGTTTTTCCCACCAGACTGCCGCTGACTCTATGCTGTTTTTTCCCACCGGACTGCCGCTGACTCAAATGCTGTTTTTGCCCTCCGGACTGCCTCTCACTCTATGCTGTTGTTACCCTCCGGACTGCCTCTGACTCTATGCTGTTTTTGCCCTCCAGACTGCCGCTGACTCTATGCTGTTTTTGCCCTCCAGACTGACTCTATGCTGTTTTTGCTCTCCAGACTGACTCTATGCTATTTTTGCTCTCCAGACTGACTCTATGCTGTTTTTGCCCTCCAGACTGACTCTATGCTGTTTTTGCCCTCCAGACTGACTCTATGCTGTTTTTGCCCTCCAGACTGACTCTATGCTGTTTCTGCCCACCAGACTGACTCTGACTCTATGCTGTTTTTGCCCTCCAGACTGACTCTATGCTGTTTTTGCCCTCCAGACTGACTCTATGCTGTTTTTGCCCTCCGGACTGCCTCTGACTCTATGCTGTTTTTGCCCTCCGGACTGCCTCTGACTCAATGCTGTTTTTGCCCTCCAGACTGCCTCTGACTCTTTGCTGTTTTTGCCGAACAGACTGCCTCTGACTCTATGCTGTTTCTGCCCTCCGGACTGCCTCTGACTCTATGCTGTTTTTGCCCTCCAGACTGACTCTATGCTGTTTTTGCCCTCCAGACTGCCTCTGACTCAATTCTGTTTTTGCCCTCCAGACTGCCTCTGACTCTTTGCTGTTTTTGCCGAACAGACTGCCTCTGACTCTATGCTGTTTCTGCCCTCCGGACTGCCTCTGACTCTATGCTGTTTTTGCCCTCCAGACTGACTCTATGCTGTTTTTGCCCTCCGGACTGCCTCTGACTCTATGCTGTTTTTGCCCTCCGGACTGCCGCTGTCTCTATGCTGTTTTTGCCCTCCAGACTGCCGCTGACTCTATGCTGTTTTTTCCCTCCAGACTGCCGCTGACTCTATGCTGTTTTTTCCCACTAGACTGACTCTATGCTGTTTTTGCCCTCCAGACTGACTCTGCTGTTTTTGCCCTCCTTACTGCCTCTGACTATGCTGTTTTTGCCCTCCGGACTGCCTCTGACTCTATGCTGTTTTTGCCCACCAGACTGTCTCTGACTCTATGCTGTTTTTGCCCAGCAGACTGCCTCTGACTCTATGCTGTTTTTGCCCTCCAGACTGACTCTATGCTGTTTTTGCCCTCCGGACTGCCTCTGACTCTATGCTGTTTTTGCCCACCAGACTGCCTCTGACTCTATGCTGTTTTTGCCCAGCAGACTGACTCTATGCTGTTTTTGCCCTCCAGACTGACTCTATGCTGTTTTTGCCCAGCAGACTGACTCTATGCTGTTTTTGCCCTCCGGTCTGCCGCTGACTCTATGCTGTTTTTTGTTTGTCGCACCCTTCTTGGTAAACCCTAGACGCTGTCATGCCTGAAAATCCCAAAAGGTCGGAAACTGTAACCGGCACACATGGCACCGACAATCATACCACTCTCAAAAATCGCTTAGGTCACTTAGGTTAGGTTTTTCCCATTCTAATGTTCAATCGAACAGTACCTGAATGCCTCAATGCCTGCCTGCTTTATATAGCAAGCCACGACCACGTGACTGTCTGTAGCAGCGATTTCATTATCGTGAAATGAAATCGTGAAAGGGGTGGTGTACCTAATAAACTGAGTATGTATACTGTATATAATGGAGGTATGTGTGTTTATATTTGTGTGTGTGTGTGTGTGTGTGTGTGTGTGTGTGTGTGTGTGTGTGTGTGTGTGTGTGTGTGTATGTGTGTGTGTGTGTGTGTGTGTGTGTGTGTGTGTGTGTGTGTGTGTGTGTGTGTGTGTGTGTGTGTGTGTGTGTGTGTGTGTTCTGATTAGATGTATTTATTATTGGACAGTGTCTTATACCAGTATGTGAATAAAGGTTGACCTGAACTGTCTGGTAACTATCATCATATGAATGGTTGGAGCCAGCGTATGACACACTAGTGGCCAGCGTATGACACTGCATGTAACAACCACTAACTCATAGTAGTCTACAGTGTACACACCAGTCAGCATATAGAAGTCTTTAATTACCTCAGTGGTCAGAGAACAGAGAACACGGTGAGTACAGAAGAATGGGTCGGAGGTCAAAGGTCATGGTGAGGACAGAAGAATGGGTCAGAGGTCACGGTGAGGAGAGAAGGTATAGATGGATAGAGGACGACTACAGCAGGATCATACACAGCTTAATGCTCTCACATTATTTAACATGTTTTTTAACAAAAGGATAGATTTAGATTTTTTGGGGCAGGGACATATGCAGGATGCTACCCTCCACAGCATGGCCGCTCCAGATCAAAACTCCAAACCAACAACCTGATTTTGACCAAAATTATCAGGAGCGATTGCTGCTACCAATATTTTATTTTTCAAGTTATATGGAGGGTGCTCTAGCAAACAACAAAGCAGAGACCTGAGGACACCATCCAACCTGGAACTAAGTGAGTAGTGTTTGGTCTGATGCTATTTTGAAAGCCAAGAAGAAAAAGCTAAATGAAAGTACATTACAATGATATATTTTACTTAATGGGGACTGAATGCTAAGTTAAGGCTGCCAGGCTTGCAAGGACATGCCAGATACAATTAACATTTAGCATTTAGCACTAAGGTTTGACGTAAAAGGCCTTTGGGCCCAACTAGTGTCAGGAGTATTTGAAGCGTCCTCTGAAACCCCCCTTCTGCTGTTCAAAGACCAGTCACTATCATTTTCTATAAGAAATCTGCCTCCAGAAATAAAAGCTTCTCCCAAGTGGGTGTGACACCTACTCCTGTTACCTGCTGAACTGCTGCTTGGATTCCACCTGGTGACCTGTCCACCGTCTGGCCTGGTCTGTCTCCCCCTCTCTGTTCACCGTCTGGCCTGGTCTGTCTCCCCCTGTCTGGTACAGGTACCCCACCACACTCACCCCTCTCTGTTCACCGTCTGGCCTGGCCTGTCTCCCCCTGTCTGGTACAGGTACCTCCACCACACTCACCCCTCTCTCCCTGGCCTGTCTCCCCCTGTCTGGTACAGGTACCTCCACCACAGTCCCCCCTCTCTCCCTGGCCTGTCTCCCCCTGTCTGGTACAGGTACCCCCACCACACTCCCCCCTCTCTCCCTGGTCTGTCTCCCCCTGTCTGGTGCAGGTACCTCCACCACACTCCCCCCTCTCTCCCTGACCTGTCTCCCCCTGTCTGGTACAGGTACCTCCACCACAGTCCCCCCTCACTCCCTGGCCTGTCTCCCCCTGTCTGGTACAGGTACCCCCACCACACTCCCCCCTCTCTCCCTGGTCTGTCTCCCCCTGTCTGGTACAGGTACCTCCACCACACTCCCCCCTCTCTCCCTGGCCTGTCTCCCCCTGTCTGGTACAGGTACCTCCACCACACTCACCCCTCTTTCTTTTCACCGTCTGGCCTGGCCTGTCTCCCCCTGTCTTGTACAGGTACCTCAACCACAGTCCCCCCTCTCTCTTTTCACCGTCTGGCCTGGTCTGTGTCCCCCTGTCTGGTACACATTTAACATTTACATTTAAGACATTTAGCAGACGCTCTTATCCAGAGCGACTTACAAATTGGTGAATTCACCTTCTGACATCCAGTGGAACAGCCACTTTACAATAGTGCATCTAAATCATTTAAGGGGGGGGGGGGTGAGGAAGGACTCCCCTCTCTCTGTTCCTGTCTGGCCTAGTCTGGTCTGGTACTCCACCACCACACTCCCCTCTCTCTGTTCACTGTCTGGCCTAGTCTGTCTCCCCCTGTCTGGTACAGGTACCCCCACCACACTCCCCTCTCTCTGTTCACTGTCTGGCCTAGTCTGTCTCCCCCTGTCTGGTACAGGTACCCCCACCACACTCCCCCCTCTCTCCCTGGCCTGTCTCCCCCTGTCTGGTACAGGTACCCCCACCACAGTCCCCCCTCTCTCCCTGGCCTGTCTCCCCCTGTCTGGTACAGGTACCCCCACCACACTCCCCCCTCTCTCCCTGGTCTGTCTCCCCCTGTCTGGTACAGGTACCTCCACCACACTCCCCCCTCTCTCCCTGGCCTGTCTCCCCCTGTCTGGTACCCCCACCACAGTCCCCCTCTCTCCCTGGCCTGTCTCCCCCTGTCTGGTACAGGTACCTCCACCACACTCCCCCTCTCTCCCCCTGTCTCTCCCTGGTCTGTCTCCCCCTGTCTGGTGCAGGTACCTCCACCACACTCCCCCCTCTCCCTGACCTGTCTCCCCCTGTCTGGTACAGGTACCTCCACCACAGTCCCCCTCTCTCCCTGGCCTGTCTCCCCCTGTCTGGTACAGGTACCCCCACCACACTCCCCCTCTCTCCCTGGTCTGTCTCCCCCTGTCCAGGTACCTCCACCACACTCCCCCTCTCTCCCTGGCCTGTCTCCCCCTGTCTGGTACAGGTACCTCCACCACACTCCCCCTCTCTCCCTGGCCTGTCTCCCCCTGTCTGGTACAGGTACCTCCACCACACTCTCTCCCTGGCCTGTCTCCCTGGTACCTCCACCACACTCCCCCTCTGTCCCTCTGTCCCCTGTCTGGTACAGGTACCTCCACCACACTCCCCCTCTCTCCCTGGCCTGTCTCCCTGTCTACAGGTACCTCCACCACACTCCCCCTCTCTCCCTGGCCTGTCTCCCCCTGTCTGGTACAGGTACCTCCACCACACTCCCTCCTCCCTGGCCTGTCTCCCTGGTCTGTCTCCCCCTGTCTGGTACAGGTACCTCCACCACACTCCCCCTCTCTCCCTGGCCTGTCTCCCCCTGTCTGGTACAGGTACCTCCACCACACTCCCCCTCTCTCCCTGGTCTGTCTCCCCCTGTCTGGTACAGGTACCTCCACCACACTCCCCCTCTCTCCCTGGCCTGTCTCCCCCTGTCTGGTCCACTACACACCCCCTCTCTCCCTGGTCTGGTCTGGTACAGGTACCCCCACCACACTCCCCCCTCTCCCTCTGTCTCCTGTCTGTACAGGTACCTCCACCACACTCCCCCTCTCTCCCTCTGTCTCCCCCTGTCTGGTACAGGTACCCCACCACACTCCCCCTCTCTCCCTGGCCTGTCTCCCCCTGTCCACACTCCCCCTCTCTCCTGGCCTGTCTCCCTGTCTGGTCTGTCTGGTACAGGTACCTCCACCACACTCCCCCTCTCTCCCTGGTCCCCCTGTCTGGTACAGGTACCTCCACCACACTCCCCCTCTCTCCCTGGCCTGTCTCCCCCTGTCTGGTACAGGTACCTCCACCACACTCCCCTTTCTCTCCCTGGCCTGTCTCCCCCTGTCTGGTACAGGTACCTCAACCACACTTTTCACCGTCTGGCCTGGTCTGTGTCCCCCACTCCATTTAACCCTCTCTCCCTGGACATCCTGTCTGCATCCTCTGTCTGGTACAGGTCCTCCACCACACTCCCCTCTCTCCACTGTCTGGCCTAGTCTGTCTCCCCCTGTCTGGTACAGGTACCCCCACCACACTCCCCCTCTCTCCCTGGCCTGTCTCCCCCTGTCTGGTACAGGTACCTCCACCACACTCTCTCCCTGGCCTGTCTCCCCCTGTCTGGTACTGTCTCCCTGGCCTGTCCCCCTGGTACAGGTACCCCCACCACAGTCCCCCTCCTCCCTGGTCTGTCTCCCTGTCACAGGTCCCCCTCTCTCCCTGGCCTGTCTCCCCCTGTCTGGTACAGGTACCTCCACCACACTCCCCCTCTCTCCCTCCAGGGCCTGTCTCCCCCTGTCTGGTACAGGTACCTCCACCACACTCCCCCTCTCTCCCTACAGGGCCTGTCTCCCCCTGTCTGGTACAGGTACCTCCACCACACTCCCCCTCTCTCCCTGCCTGTCTCCCCCTGTCCAGGTACCCCCACCACACTCCCCCTCTCTCCCTGGCCTGTCTCCCCCTGTCTGTCCACCACAGTCCCCCTCTCTCCCTGGCCTGTCTCCCCCTGTCTGGTACAGGTACCCCCACCACAGTCCCCCTCTCTCCCTCTGTCTCCCCCTGTCTGGTACAGGTACCTCCACCACACTCCCCCTCTCTCCCTGACCTGTCTCCCCCTGTCTGGTACAGGTACCTCCACCACACTCCCCCTCTCTCCCTGGCCTGTCTCCCCTGTCTGGTACAGGTACCTCCACCACACTCCCCCTCTCTCCCTGGCCTGTCTCCCCCTGTCTGGTACTCCACCACACTCCCCCTCTCTCCCTGGCCTGTCTCCCCCTGTCTGGTACAGGTACCTCCACCACACTCCCCCTCTCCCTGGTCTGTCTCCCCCTGTCTGGTACAGGTACCTCCACCACACCCCCCTCTGTCTGTCCCCCTGTCTGGTACAGGTACCTCCACCACACTCCCCCTCTCTCCCTGGCCTGTCTCCCCCTGTCTGGTACAGGTACCTCCACCACACTCTCTCCCTGGTCTGTCTCCCCCTGTCTGGTACAGGTACCTCCACCACACTCCCCCTCTCTCCCTGGCCTGTCTCCCTGTCTGGTACAGGTACCTCCACCACACTCCCCCTCTCTCCCTGGCCTGTCTTCCTGTCTCTGTCTGTCCCCCTGTCTACAGGTACCCCCACCACACTCCCCCTCTCTCCCTGGCCTGTCTCCCCCTGTCTGGTACAGGTAGGTCCACCACACACCCCTCTCTCCCTGGCCTGTCTCCCCCTGTCTGGTACAGGTACCTCCACCACACTCCCCCTCTCTCCCTGGCCTGTCTGTCTCCCCCTGTCTGTCTGGTACAGGTACCCCCACCACACTCCCCCTCTCTCCCTGGTCTCTCCCTCTCTCCCTGTCTGGTACAGGTACCTCCACTACACTCCCCCTCTCTCCCTCTGTCCCCTGTCTGGTACAGGTACCTCCACCACACTCACCCCTCTCTCCCCCTGGTCTGTCTTCCTCTGTCTGGTACAGGTACCTCCACCACACTCCCCCTCTCTCCCTGGTCTGTCTCCCTCTGTCTGGTACAGGTACCTCCACCACACTCCCCCCTCTCTCCCTGGTCTGTCTTCCTCTGTCTGGTACAGGTACCTCCACCACACTCACCCCTTTCTGTTAACTGTATGCCCTGGCCTGTCTCCCCCTGTCTGGACCCCCACCACACTCCCCCCACTCTCTCTCGAGCTTTTGCTCTCCTCCACCACACGCGCACTGTTGGGGTGAGTGACTCTGAACTTACAATGGCTAGCCCCAAGTCGATATTATATATATATATTTAATGATTATGTATTTTGCTATTTGCCTCATGACTCTTGCATACCTTGTTGACTACAAACCTTCTTTACACAAACTTGGGACAGACTATATTTGTTCCCGCCCTCGGGACTCTATTGGTTACACAGACTTTTGGCATCCCATCCTATTCTAACCACCTCTCGCTGGCTTTGTATTCATGTTACCTGAATAAATTGCTGTACAATATGATCTTGTTGCCATCTAATGCACATTCAGATGTCATAATTCAGCACTGAAGAACTCTCCCTGTCCTCTGCAGTGCCTTGATTGTATTACTGTGGATGATATCTGGAAATGTATATGTACACCCTGGCCCATCTCCACCAAGTCTGTCCCCAAACAATTTAATTTGCTGGTTTTAAGTATTAAACTTTCAAATAGCTCTTTGTTGACTGTTGCTGGGTGCTATCGTCCTCCAACAGCACCAGCCTGTACCCTACCGGCCCTAAGCTCTCTCCTTGCCTCATACACTAAGTCTGAATTTGTCCTGATAGGTGACCTACAGTGCCTTGCGAAAGTATTCGGCCCCCTTGAACTTTGCGACCTTTTGCCACATTTCAGGCTTCAAACATAAAGATATAAAACTGTATTTTTTTGTGAAGAATCAACAACAAGTGGGACACAATCATGAAGTGGAACGACATTTATTGGATATTTCAAACTTTTTTAACAAATCAAAAACTGAAAAATTGGGCGTGCAAAATTATTCAGCCCCTTTACTTTCAGTGCAGCAAACTCTCTCCAGAAATTCAGTGAGGATCTCTGAATGATCCAATGTTGACCTAAATGACTAATAATGATAAATACAATCCACCTGTGTGTAAATCAACTCTCCGTATAAATGCACCTGCACTGTGATAGTCTCAGAGGTCCGTTAAAAGCGCAGAGAGCATCATGAAGAACAAGGAACACACCAGGCAGGTCCGAGATACTGTTGTGAAGAAGTTTAAAGCCGGATTTGGATACAAAAAGATTTCCCAAGCTTTAAACATCCCAAGGAGCACTGTGCAAGCGATAATATTGAAATGGAAGGAGTATCAGACCACTGCAAATCTACCAAGACCTGGCCGTCCCTCTAAACTTTCAGCTCATACAAGGAGAAGACTGATAAGAGATGCAGCCAAGAGGCCCATGATCACTCTGGATGAACTGCAGAGATCTACAGCTGAGGTGGGAGACTCTGTCCATAGGACAACAATCAGTCGTATATTGCACAAATCTGGACTTTATGGAAGAGTGGCAAGAAGAAAGCCATTTCTTAAAGATATCCATAAAAAGTGTTGTTTAAAGTTTGCCACAAGCCACCTGGGAGACACACCAAACATGTGGAAGAAGGTGCTCTGGTCAGATGAAACCAAAGTTGAACTTTTTGGCAACAATGCAAAACGTTATGTTTGGCGTAAAAGCAACACAGCTCATCACCCTGACCACACCATCCCCGCTGTCAAACATGGTGGTGGCAGCATCATGGTTTGGGCCTGCTTTTCTTCAGCAGGGGCAGGGAAGATGGTTAAAATTGATGGGAAGATGGATGGAGCCAAATACAGGACCATTCTGGACGAAAACCTGATGGAGTCTGCAACAGACCTGAGACTGGGACGGAGATTTGTCTTCCAACAAGACAATGATCCAAAACATAAAGCAAAATCTACAATGGAATGGTTCAAAAATAAACATATCCAGGTGTTAGAATGACCAAGTCAAAGTCCAGACCTGAATCCAATCGAGAATCTGTGGAAAGAACTGAAAACTGCTGTTCACAAATGCTCTCCATCCAACCTCACTGAGCTCGAGCTGTTTTGCAAGGAGGAATGGGAAAAAATTTCAGTCTCTCGATGTGCAAAACTGATAGAGACATACCCCAAGCGACTTACAGCTGAAATCGCAGCAAAAGGTGGCGCTACAAAGTATTAACTTAAAGGGGCTGAATAATTTTGCACGCCCAATTTTTCAGTTTTTGATTTGTTAAAAAAGTTTGAAATATCCAATAAATGTCGTTCCACTTCATGATTGTGTCCCACTTGTTGTTGATTCTTCACAAAAAAATGCAGTTTTATATCTTTATGTTTGTAGCCTGAAATGTGGCAAAAGGTCGCAAAGTTCAAGGGGGCCGAATACTTTCGCAAGGCACTTCATCCTTGCTGTGTGTGTGTGAGAGCTTTTCTTTGACATCTGTTGGGAGAAATGACTGATTTACAGTTCAGGAGGGTTACCTAGTCACACATATGAAGTTTTGGAAAGATGTGACTATTTTAACCCTTCAAAACAGACAGTGTGACCCAATTAAAGGCACGTCCGGTTAGCACAGGAAGCTATAAATAAACTCATATCCTGATTGGGGTATGCCTTTACAGAATCCTGAGTTTTAAGTCTTTACGTTAAGAACTGAGTTATTTACGAAGGGTTGAGTGAGTGGGTGTTATTTCAGAAAATCATAGAAAATCACAGAAATCTCGCAGAGCTCCGCAGCACACTTTAAAAAGATTCGTATGAACACCCTGCAACTGGATCTGTAACTGTTGAAAAAAGCACCTATCTTTGAACATCACCAATCTGTCATTGTACGATTTCTCTTAAATGACGATAGATAAATGGCTGTTTTTTTTATTGACACCGGAGGCTCCTTGACTTGACGTGAAGTGGAAAAATAATTTCTCTATTTTCATTTTGGACCTTTAATCCCAGAGAAATAGCTATAACTCAAAAACCGTTGAGGCCTAGACGCCATCTTGTTCGGGGCCAACTGCCCATTATGCCAAACCTACGCTCACCATGTTTCGGCTTCGAAATATTTTCCGTTTTCGAGATAAGGCCCCGTCGTGATTCGTGATGTTTTGTCCAATTGCAATATGATGGATTATGCCCTATTGTGGGATTTTCCGGGATAGCGGAAAAATGACATAACTTTGATTATTTTATAAAACGAAAACCGAATGTCCGACAAAGTTCATTTGACTTCCCGGTAGGTCCGGCCCTCCCGCTCGGCCCGACGGCGTCCGCGAATTTTACAAACGTTTTCGGACGTCTAGTAAGGGACCGTACATTTGCAATATGGACTTTCTCACTAACCATACAGGAAATGTCAAAATGTTCCCTTAAGGTATGATCCGCTTCGGGAAAGTCGTATTCCTGGTCATAATGTTGGTAAATTCACGTTGCTCTAATTATCCAATAGTTCCTCCTGGCTGTATGTAATAAGACTTAAGATTTCCTGGGGTAACAGTGTAAGAAATAATACATAAAAAATCTAAATACTGCATAGTTTCCTAAGAACGCGAAGCGAGGCGGCCATCTCTGTTGGCGCGGAAGTGAGTTCATAACTGTAAATTGGACATTGCAGTTAGATTAACAATAATTTAAGCTTTCTGCTCATATGAGATATGGCTATGTCCTGGGAAATGTTCTTGTTACTTACAACCTCATGCTTATCACATTAGCCTACGTTAGCTCAACTGTCCCAACGATCCTGTAAATAATTGGTGTAATAAGACTCATAAAGCTTGAAAATGTGTGTTACTGTGAGGAAAATGCTAAAAGATGTCCCAGTATATGTATTTAGTAAAAATATTTCCAGAGCGTCTGCTAAATTACTCAAATGTAAATGTAATAATGGTATAAATATGATAAAAAGCCGAAAATAAGGTCAGGTTAAGATGAGCTTAGGCAGTCTTATACATTTCCTTTTATGAGATAATATCAGCCATTTAACATGATCAATTATGAAGCCTTTATGTGATTTATGTGCACAAATGCTTAAAAAAACACAGAATGTGATATTAGCTGATGAAGATTATCTCATAGAACAAAACGTATTTCCTTAGCCTGTATTTACCAAATAAGTCATTTTCGGCAATAATACAAAAAAACTACAAAAACTCGATTTATTACCCTATTGACTGTCGAATGAACCATGGCAGAGTTAATACCTACAAAAATATGCCATCTCTTCAGCCCTTTAGCCCTCTCCTCCCATATCCCTGGTGCAGGGAGCTGGCTGGATGTGCTGGTGCCCCCTGGTGGCTTTGGGGGGAGGTAGGCACCACCCACCGGGGGTCAGTCTCAGTCCTCTCCAGCCCTTCCCCCCAATATCCCTGGGGAAGGGGGGGGGGGGTCGGTCCACCCAGTCTCTGGAACGAGACTAGACATAGTCTCTGAGTTAGAGCAATAACATCACCTGCAAATGCACACTGAACAGGTCTAATGCACACTGAACAGGTCTAATGAACGCGTGAAACAAAGACCATTGCAAGCGTTCTAATTACCTGTAAATTCACACTGAACAGGTCTAATGCACACTGAACAGGTCTAATGAACGTGTGAAACAAAGACCATATCAAGCGTTCTAATTACCTGTAAATGCACACGGGACAAGTGTAACGAACATTTGACACTTGAAAAAAGTACGTGAAAATTATCATAACAGGTTGTTCAAATCACCTGTGAACACACACTAGACAGGTGAAAAAATCACATGTACCAAAAACGCCATTTGACACTTGTAATGATAATTTTTCACTTTATTTTTTCAAGTGTTAAAACGTGTTCCGGGTAAGACGATTTGAGCCTTCCATTATGACTATGACTAATGTTTTCTTATTGGAAACGACAGGCAGTGGTCTATCTTGGTTTAGATATAAATCTTTGGTTGCATCTCTCAACTGCAACGCTTCCTGTTCCGTCGCGTAAATGTGACGTATATTGAAAAACACGTGACGTTACTAAGAGACACAACCAGAAAGTAGTTGTACACAAAGAAGCGTAGTTCAAATATTTATCATGCATATTCATTGTAAGCAGTAGTTCCTAGTAAAAAATAACCACATTTCTCAAGATGGAATCGGAGAAAGCTTCTAATGAAGGATCTGGAAAGCAGAAGTCATTCGATAGGATTATCGAAATCTTGGTTTAAATGTTGAAAACACATCGTTTTGAAGACTGCAGAGCCTCGCAGGTGTGTATAATGATGTTTTATTGTTTATTACTGCTAACAAAACAGTTTGTGGAACCATTCCTGTATAGTCCTCGCCTTGTGGCATGGGTCATTATCCTGTTGAAAAAATCTATTTGCAGATGGATACACTGCTGCCATGAAGGGACGCACCTGAATGGCATTGATCAGATATCTTGTGGCATTCAAACGTTGCTCCACTTTTATCAAGGGGCCCAATGTGTGCCATGAAAACACACCACCAGCCTGCAATGTTGACACGTGGAATGATAGATACATGTACTCATGGTATTCTCTATACCCTAGTCCTCCCATAACAACGTGATGTACTCATGGTATCCTCCATACCCTAGTCCTCCCATCACAACATGATGGATACATGTACTCATGGTATTCTCCATACCCTAGTCCTCCCATAACAACGTGATGTACTCATGGTATTCTCCATACCCTCGTTCTCCCATCACAACATGATGGATACATGTACTCATGGTATTCTCCATACCCTAGTCCTCACATAACAACATGATGTACTCATGGTATTCTCCATACCCTAGTCCTCCCATAACAACATGATGTACTCATGGTATTCTCCATACCCTAGTCCTCCCATCACAACATGATGGATACATGTACTCATGGTATTCTCCATACCCTAGTCCTCCCATTACAATATGATGTACTCATGGTATTCTCCATACCCTAGTCCTCCCATAACAATATGATGTACTCATGGTATTCTCCATACCCTCGTCCTCCCATCACAACATGATGGATACATGTACTCATGGTATTCTCCATACCCTAGTCCTCCCATCACAACATGATGGATACATGTACTCATGGTATTCTCCATACCCTAGTCCTCCCATAACAATATGATGTACTCGTGGTATTCTCCATACCCTAGTCCTCCCATAACAATATGATGTACTCATGGTATTCTCCATACCCTAGTCCTCCCATCACAACATGATGGATACATGTACTCATGGTATTCTCCATACCCTAGTCCTCCCATCACAACATGATGGATACATGTACTCATGGTATTCTCCATACCCTAGTCCTCCCATAACAACATGATGTACTCATGGTATTCTCCATACCCTAGTCCTCCCATAACAACATGATGTACTCATGGTATTCTCTATACCCTAGTCCTCCCATCAGAGTGAACAACATGATGGATACATGTACTCATGGTATTCTCCATACCCTAGTCCTCCCATCAGAGTGAAACAGCAGGAACCAGGATTCATCAGACCAGACAATGTTTTTCCAATTCTCTGTTGTCCCGTGCTTTCATTCCTTAGCCCACTGCAACAGCAGTTTTTAGTTTTTTACTGAAAGAATTGGAACACTTTAAGGTCGTTGGTTGCCATACCCCATTAATGTCAAGGTACGATGAGTTGTGCATTATTTTATGGGACTTTGGACACCAATGTTGTACTGGACTGACTACCCTACCCCGTTCAAAGGCGCTTAAATCTTTTGTCTTGTCCATTCACTCTCAAAATGGTACACATACAGAATCCATGTCTCGTTTGTCTCCAGGCATAAACCTTCTTTAACCTGTCTCCTCCCCTTCATCTACACTGATAGAAGCGGATTTAACAGGTGACATCACAAAGGGATCATAGCTTTCACCTGGTCAGTCTGTCATGGACAGAGCAGGTGTTCTTCATGTCTTGTACACTCAGTGTAAATGGAAGTAGTTTAGCCCCCCCCCCAAAAAAAAAATATATATATATACAAGAATGATCATAAAATAATTTTTCTCTCTCAGATATAGGACAGACCCTTCAAAACTTCCTTTTTGATAATTTTTTGGACTCTGTTTTTCCATGTATGAATCTGTTATCCAATGTGTTTCTATGCGCTAATAGCAGTAAGGAAATTCAATGTTTCATCAAACATGTTTTATACCTAAAGGGTCTAAATACACCCCTGCCCCCCCCCTAGAGTCCTAAAGGGTCTAAAATAACCACCGCTCCCCTAGAGTCCTAAAGGGTCTAAATTAACCACCGCTCCCTAGAGTCCTAAAGGGTCTAAATTAACCACCGCTCCCTAGAGTCCTAAAGGGTCTTTAATAACCACCGCTCCTTAGAGTCCTAAAGGGTCTAAATTAACCACGGCCCCCCTAGATTCCTAAAGGGTCTAAATTAACCACCGCTCCCTAGAGTCCAAAAGGGTCTAAATTACCACCGCTCCCTAGAGTCCTAAAGGGTCTAAATTAACCACCGCTCCCCCTAGAGTCCTAAAGGGTCTAAATTAACCACCACTCCCTAGAGTCCTAAAGGGTCTAAATTAACCACCGCTCCCTAGAGTCCGAAAGGGTCTAAATTAACCACCGCTCCCTAGAGTCCGAAAGGGTCTAAATTAACCACTGCTTCCTAGAGTCCTGAAGGGTCTAAATTAACCACCGCTCCCCCTAGAGTCTTAAAGTGTCTAAATTAACCACCGCTCCCCCAAGAGTCCTAAAGGGTCTAAATTAACCACCGCTCCCTAGATTCCTAAAGGGTCTAAATTAACCACCGCTCCCCCTAGAGTGCTAAAGGGTCTAAATTAACTACCGCTCCCCCTAGAGTCCGAAAGGGTCTAAATTAACCACCTCTCCCTAGAGTCCTAAAGGGTCTAAATTAACCACCGCTCCCTAGATTCCTAAAGGGTCTAAATTAACCACCGCTCCCCCTAGAGTGCTAAAGGGTCTAAATTAACCACCACTCCCTAGAGTCCTAAAAGGTCTAAATTAACCACCGCTCCCTAGAGTCCTAAAGGGTCTAAATTAATCACAGATCCCTAGAGTCCGAAAGGGTCTAAATTAACCACCTCTCCCTAGAGTCCTAAAGGGTCTAAATTAACCACCGCTCCCTAGAGTCCTAAAGGGTCTAAATTAACCGCTGCCCCCCCTAGAGTCCTAAATGGTCTAAATTAACCACCGCTCCCCCGAGAGTCCTAAAGGGACTAAATTAACTACATCTCCCTAGAGGCCTAAAGGGTCTAAAATAACCACCACTCCCCCTAGAGTCCAAAAGGGTCTAAATTAACCACCGGTCCCTAGAGTCCTGAAGGGTCTAAAATAACCACCGCTCCCCCTAGAGTCCGAAAGGGTCTAAATACACCCCTGCCCCCCCTACAGTCCTAAAGGGCCTAAAATAACCACCGCTCCATAGAGTCCTAAAGGGTCTAAATTAACCACCGCTCCATAGAGTCCTAAAGGGTCTAAAATAACCACCGCTCCCCTAGAGTCCTAAAGGGTCTAAATTAAACACCGCTCCCTAGAGTCCTAAAGGGTCTAAATTAACCACCGCTCCCTAGAGTCCTAAAGGGTCTAAATTAACCACCGCTCCTTAGAGTCCTAAAGGGTCTAAATACACCCCTGCCCCCACTACAGTCCTAAAGGGTCTAAATTAACCACCGCTCACTAGAGTCCAAAAGGGTCTAAATTAACCACCGCTCCCTAGAGTCCTAAAGGGTCTAAATTAACCACCGCTCCCCATAGAGTCCTAAAGGGTCGAAATACACCCCTGCCCCCCTACAGTCCTAAAGGGTCTAAATTAACCACTGCTCCCTAGAGTCCAAACGGGTCTAAATTACCACCGCTCCCTAGAGTCCTAAAGGGTCTAAATTTACCACTGCCCCCCCCTACAGTCCTAAAGGGTCTAAATTAACCACTGCCCTCCCCTAGAGTCCTAAAGGGTCTAAATTACCACCGCTCCCTAGGGTCCTAAAGGGTCTTTAATAACCACCGCTCCCTAGATTCCTAAAGGGTCTAAATTAACAGCTGCTAACGCTAGAGTCCTAAAGGGTCTAACTTAACCACCACTCCCTAGAGTCCGAAAGGGTCTAAATTAAACACCGCTCCCTAGAGTCCTAAAGGGTCTAAATTAACCACCGCTCCCTAGAGTCCTAAAGGGTCTAAATTAACCACCGCTCCCCCTAGAGTCCTAAAGGGTCTAAAAAAAACACCGCTCCCCCAAGAGTCCTAAAGGGTCTAAATTAACCAAAACTCCGTAGAGTCCTAAAGGGTCTAAATTAACCACCGCTCCCCCTAGAGTCCAAAAGGGTCTAAATTAAACACCGCTCCCTAGATTCCAAAAGGGTCTAAATTAACCACCGCTCCCCCTAGAGTGCTAAAGGGTCTAAATTAACCACCACTCCCTAGAGTCCTAAAGGGTCTAAATTAACCACCGCTCCCTAGAGTCCTAAAAGGTCTAAATTACCACCGCTCCCTAGAGTCCTAAAGGGTCTAAATTAACCACTGCCCCCCCTAGAGTCCTAAAGGGTCTAAATTAACCACTGCCCCCCCTAGAGTCCTAAAGGGTCTAAATTAACCACTGCCCCCCCTAGAGTCCTAAAGGGTCTAAATTAACACCGCTCCCTAGGGTCCTAAAGGGTCTTTAATAACCACCGCTCCCTAGATTCCTAAAGGGTCTAAATTAACAGCCGCTAACGCTAGAGTCCTAAAGGGTCTAACTTAACCGCCAGTCCCTAGAGTCCGAAAGGGTCTAAATTAAACACCGCTCCTAGAGTCCTAAAGGGTCTAAATTAACCACCGCACCCTAGAGTCCTAAAGGGTCTAAATTAACCACCGCTCCCCCTAGATTCCTAAAGGGTCTAAATTAACCACCGCTCCCTAGAGTCCTAAAGGGTCTAAATTAATCACCGCTCCCTAGAGTCCAAAAGGGTCTAAATTAACCACCTCTCCCTAGAGTCCTAAAGGGTCTAAATTAACCACCGCTCCCTAGAGTCCTAAAGGGTCTAAATTAACCACTGCCCCCCCTAGAGTCCTAAAGGGTCTAAATTAACCACCGCTCCCCCGAGAGTCCTAAAGGGTCTAAATTAACTACATCTCCCTAGAGGCCTAAAGGGTCTAAAATAACCACCGCTCCCCCTAGAGTCGAAAAGGGTCTAAATTAACCAACACTCCCTAGAGTCCTGAAGGGTCTAAAATAACCACCGCTCCCCCTAGAGTCCGAAAGGGTCTAAATACACCCCTGCCCCCCCTACAGTCCTAAAGGGCCTAAAATAACCACCGCTCCATAGAGTCCTAAAGGGTCTAAATTAACCACCGCTCCCAAGAGTCCTAAAGGGTCTAAAATAACCACCGCTCCCCTAGAGTCCTAAAGGGTCTAAATTAAACACCGCTCCCTAGAGTCCTAAAGGGTCTAAATTATCCACCGCTCCCTAGAGTCCTAAAGGGTCTAAATTAACCACCGCTCCTTAGAGTCCTAAAGGGTCTAAATACACCCCTGACCCCACTACAGTCCTAAAGGGTCTAAATTAACCACCGCTCCCTAGAGTCCAAAAGGGTCTAAATTAACCACCGATCCCTAGAGTCCTAAAGGGTCTAAATTAACCACCGCTCCCCCTAGAGTCCTAAAGGGTCGAAATACACCCCTGCCCCCCTACAGTCCTAAAGGGTCTAAATAGACCACTGCTCCCTAGAGTCCAAACGGGTCTAAATTACCACCGCTCCCTAGAGTCCTAAAGGGTCTAAATTAACCACTGCCCCCCCTACAATCCTAAAGGGTCTAAATTAACCACCGCTCCCAAGAGTCCAAAAGGGTCTAAATTACCACCGCTCCCTAGGGTCCTACAGGGTCTTTAATAACCACCGCTCCCTAGATTCCTAATGGGTCTAAATGAACCACCGCTCCCGCTAAATTCCTAAAGGGTCTAAATTAACCACCACTCCCTAGAGTCCGAAAGGGTCTAAATTAACCACCACTCCCTAGAGTCCTAAAGGGTCTAAATTAACCACCGCTCCCCCTAGAGTCCAAAAGGGTCTAAATTAACCACCGCTTCCTAGAGTCCTAAAGGTTCTTTAATAACCAACGCTCCCTAGATTCCTAAAGGGTCTAAATTAACCACCGCTCCCCCTAGAGTCCAAAAGGGTCTAAATTAACCACCGCTCCCCCTAGAGTCCTAAAGGGTCTAAATTAACCACCTCTCCCCCTAGAGTCCTAAAGTGTCTAACTTAACCACCACTCCCTAGAGTCCGAAAGGGTCTAAATTAAACACCGCTCCCTAGAGTCCTAAAGGGTCTAAATTAACCACCGCTCCCTAGAGTCCTAAAGGGTCTAAATTAACCACCGCTCCCCCTAGAGTCCAAAAGGGTCTAAATTAACCACCGCTCCCCCTAGAGTGCTAAAGGGTCTAAATTAACCACCGCTCCCTAGAGTCCTAAAGGGTCTAAATTACCACCGCTCCCTAGAGTCCTAAAGGGTTTAAATTAACCACTGCCCCCCCCTAGAGTCCTAAAGGGTCTAAATTAAACACCGCTCCCTAGAGTCCTAAAGGGTCTAAATTAACCACCGCACCTTAGAGTCCTAAAGGGTCTAAATTAACCACCGCTCCCCCTAGATTCCTAAAGGGTCTAAATTAACCACCGCTCCCAAGAGTCCTTAAAGGGTCTAAATTAACCACCACTCCGTAGAGTCCTAAAGGGTCTAAATTAACCACAGCTCCCCCTAGAGTCCAAAAGGGTCTAAATTAACCACCACTCCCTAGAGTCCTAAAGGGTCTAAAATAACCACCGCTCCCCCTAGAGTCCTAAAGGGTCTAAATTAACCACTGCCCCCCTAGAGTCCTAAAGGGTCTAAATTAACCACTGCCCCCCCCCTAGAGTCCTAAAGGGTCTAAATTAACCACTGCCCCCCCTAGAGTCCTAAAGGGTCTAAATTACCACCGCTCCCTAGGGTCCTAAAGGGTCTTTAATAACCACCGCTCCCTAGATTCCTAAAGGGTCTAAATGAACAGCCGCTGACGCTAGATTCCTAAAGGGTCTAACTTAACCACCACTCCCTAGAGTCCGAAAGGGTCTAAATTAAACACCGCTCCCTAGAGTCCTAAAGGGTCTAAATTAACCACCGCTCCCTAGAGTCCTAAAGGGTCTAAATTAACCACCGCTCCCCCTAGAGTCCTAAAGGGTCTAAATTAACCACCGCTCCCAAGAGTCCTTAAAGGGTCTAAATTAACCACCACTCCGTAGAGTCCTAAAGGGTCTAAATTAACCACCGCTCCCCCTAGAGTCCAAAAGGGTCTAAATTAAACACCGTTCCCTAGATTCCAAAAGGGTCTAAATTAACCACCGCTCCCTAGAGTCCTAAAAGGTCTAAATTACCACCGCTCCCTAGAGTCCTAAACGGTATAAATTAACCACTGCCCCCCTAGAGTCCTAAAGGGTCTAAATTAACCACCGCTCCCTAGAGTCCTAAAGGGTCTAAATTAACCACTAAAGGGTCTAAATTAACAGCCCCCTAGAGTCCTAAAGGGTCTAAATTAACCGCCAGTACCTAGAGTCCGAAAGGGTCTAAATTAAACACCGCTCCTAGAGTCCTAAAGGGTCTAAATTAACCACCCCCTAGAGTCCTAAAGGGTCTAAATTAACCACCGCTCCCCCTAGATTCCTAAAGGGTCTAAATTAACACCGCTCCCTAGAGTCCTAAAGGGTCTAAATTAACCACCGCTCCCTAGAGTCCAAAAGGGTCTAAATTAACCACCTCTCCCTAGAGTCCTAAAGGGTCTAAATTAACCACCGCTCCCTAGAGTCCTAAAGGGTCTAAATTAACCACCGCCCCCCTAGAGTCCTAAAGGGTCTAAATTAACCACCGCTCCCCTAGAGTCCTAAAGGGTCTAAATTAACCACATCTCCCTAGAGTCCTAAAGGGTCTAAAATAACCACCTCTCCCTAGAGTCCAAAAGGGAGTCCTAAAGGGTCTAAATTAACCACCGCTCCCTAGAGTCCTAAAGGGTCTAAATAAGGCCCCCCTAAAGTCCTAAAGGGCCTAAAATAACCACCCCCTAGAGTCCTAAAGGGTCTAAATTAACCACCGCTCCCTAGAGTCCTAAAGGGTCTAAATTAACCACCGCTCCCTAGAGTCCTAAAGGGTCTAAATTAACCACCGCTCCCTAGAGTCCTAAAGGGTCTAAATTAACCACCGCTCCCTAGAGTCCGAAAGGGTCTAAATTAACCACCGCTCCCTAGAGTCCTAAAGGGTCTAAATTAACCACCGCTCCCCCTAGAGTCCTAAAGGGTCTAAATTAACCACCGCTCCCTAGAGTCCTAAAGGGTCTAAATTAACCACCGCTCCCCCTAGAGTCCTAAAGGGTCTAAATTACCACCTAGATTCCTAAAGGGTCTAAATTAACGACCGCCCCTAGAGTCCTAAAGGGTCTAAATTAACCACCGCTCCCTAGAGTCCTAAAGGGTCTAAATTAACCACCTCTCCCTAGAGTCCTAAAGGGTCTAAATTAACCACCGCTCCCTAGAGTCCTAAAGGGTCTAAATTAACCACGCTCCCCCTAGAGTCCTAAAGGGTCTAAATTAACCACCGCTCCCCTAGAGTCCTAAAGGGTCTAAATTAACCACCGCTCCCTAGAGTCCTAAATGGTCTAAATTAACCACCGCTCCCTAGAGTCCTAAAGGGTCTAAATTAACCACCGCTCCCCCTAGAGTCCTAAAGGGTCTAAATTAACCTAAAGGGCCTAAAATAACCACCGCTC
This sequence comes from Oncorhynchus masou masou, assembly GCF_036934945.1. Taxonomy (NCBI): domain Eukaryota; kingdom Metazoa; phylum Chordata; class Actinopteri; order Salmoniformes; family Salmonidae; genus Oncorhynchus; species Oncorhynchus masou. The sequence continues at coordinate 5,193,552 of NC_088220.1, forward strand.
CATAGAGTCCTAAAGGGTCTAAATTAACCACCGCTCCCAAGAGTCCTAAAGGGTCTAAATTAACCACCGCTCCCTAGAGTCCTAAAGGGTCTAAATTAACCACCGCTCCCCCTAGAGTCCTAAAGGGTCTAAATTAACCACCGCTCCCTAGAGTCCTAAAGGGTCTAAATTAACCACCGCTCCTTAGAGTCCTAAAGGGTCTAAATTAACCACCGCCCCCTAGAGTCCTAAAGGGTCTAAATTAACCACCGCTCCCTAGAGTCCTAAAGGGTCTAAATTAACCACCGCTCCCTAGAGTCCTAAAGGGTCTAAAATTAACCACCGCTCCCCCTAGAGTCCTAAAGGGTCTAAATTAACTAAATAGACCACTGCCCCCTAGAGTCCTAAAGGGTCTAAATTAACCACTGCCCCCCCTAGAGTCCTAAAGGGTCTAAATTACCACCGCTCCCTAGGGTCCTAAAGGGTCTTTAATAACCACCGCTCCCTAGATTCCTAAAGGGTCTAAATTAACAGCCGCTAACGCTAGAGTCCTAAAGGGTCTAACTTAACCACCACTCCCTAGAGTCCGAAAGGGTCTAAATTAAACACCGCTCCCTAGAGTCCTAAAGGGTCTAAATTAACCACAGCTCCCCCTAGAGTCCAAAAGGGTCTAAATTAACCACCACTCCCTAGAGTCCTAAAGGGTCTAAATTAACCACCACTCCCCCTAGAGTCCTAAAGGGTCTAAATTAACCACCGCTCCCTAGAGTCCTAAAGGGTCTAAATTAACCACCGCTCCCTAGAGTCCTAAAGGGTCTAAATTAACCACCGCTCCCCTAGAGTCCTAAAGGGTCTAAATTACCACCACTGTCTAAATTACCCCCCTAGAGTCCTAAAGGGTCTAAATTAACCACCGCTCCCTAGAGTCCTAAAGGGTCTAAATTAACCACCTAGATTCCCTAGAGTCCTAAAGGGTCTAAATTAACCACCGCTCCCTAGAGTCCTAAAGGGTCTAAATTAACCACCGCTCCCTAGAGTCCTAAAGGGTCTAAATTAACCACCGCTCCCCTAGAGTCCTAAAGGGTCTAAATTACCGCTCCCAGTCCTAAAGGGTCTAAATACACCCCCCCTAGAGTCCTAAAGGGTCTAAATTAACCACTGCTCCCTAGAGTCCTAAAGGGTCTAAATTAACCACCGCTCCCTAGAGTCCTAAAGGGTCTAAATTAACCACTAAAGGGCTGCCCCCTAGAGTCCTAAAGGGTCTAAATTAACCACCTAGAGCTCCCCTAGAGTCCTAAAGGGTCTAAATTAACCACTGCCCCCTAGAGTCCTAAAGGGTCTAAATTAACCACCGCTCCCCTAGAGTCCTAAAGGGTCTAAATTACCACCTAGAGTCCTAAAGGGCTCCACTGCCCCCTAGAGTCCTAAAGGGTCTAAATTAACCACCGCTCCCTAGAGTCCTAAAGGGTCTAAATTAACCACCGCTCCCTAGAGTCCTAAAGGGTCTAAATTAACCACCGCTAACCCCCCTAGAGTCCTAAAGGGTCTAAATTAACCACCGCTCCCCTAAAGATTCCTAAAGGGTCTAAATTAACCACCGCTCCCCTAGAGTCCTAAAGGGTCTAAATTAACCACCGCTCCCTAGAGTCCTAAAGGGTCTAAATTAACCACCGCTCCCTAGAGTCCTAAAGGGTCTAAATTAACCACCGCTCCCTAGAGTAGAGTCCTAAAGGGTCTAAATTACACCACTGACCCCACTACAGTCCTAAAGGGTCTAAATTAACCACCGCTCCCTAGAGTCCAAAAGGGTCTAAATTAACCACCGCTCCCTAGAGTCCTAAAGGGTCTAAATTAACCACCGCTCCCCCTAGAGTCCTAAAGGGTCGAAATACACCCCTGCCCCCCTACAGTCCTAAAGGGTCTAAATAGACCACTGCTCCCTAGAGTCCAAACGGGTCTAAATTACCACCGCTCCCTAGAGTCCTAAAGGGTCTAAATTAACCACTGCCCCCCCTACAATCCTAAAGGGTCTAAATTACCACCTCTCCCTAGGGTCCTAAAGGGTCTTTAATAACAACCGCTCCCTAGATTCCTAAAGGGTCTAAATTAACAGCCGCTAACGCTAGAGTCCTAAAGGGTCTAACTTAACCACCACTCCCTAGAGTCCGAAAGGGTCTAAATTAAACACCGCTCCCTAGAGTCCTAAAGGGTCTAAATCAACCACCGCTCCCCCTAGAGTCCTAAAGGGTCTAAAAAAAACACCGCTCCCCCAAGAGTCCTAAAGGGTCTAAATTAACCAACACTCCGTAGAGTCCTAAAGGGTCTAAATTAACCACCACTCCCTCTAGAGTCCAAAAGGGTCTAAATTAAACACCGCTCCCTAGATTCCAAAAGGGTCTAAATTAACCACCGCTCCCCCTAGAGTGCTAAAGGGTCTAAATTAACCACCACTCCCTAGAGTCCTAAAGGGTCTAAATTACCACCGCTCCCTAGAGTCCTAAAGGGTCTAAATTAACCACTGCCCCCTAGAGTCCTAAAGGGTCTAAATTAACCACTGCCCCCCCTAGAGTCCTAAAGGGTCTAAATTACCACCGCTCCCTAGGGTCCTAAAGGGTCTTTAATAACCACCGCTCCCTAGATTCCTACAGGGTCTAAATTAACAGCTGCTAACGCTAGAGTCCTAAAGGGTCTAACTTAACCACCACTCCCTAGAGTCCGAAAGGGTCTAAATTAAACACCGCTCCCTAGAGTCCTAAAGGGTCTAAATTAACCACCGCTCCCCCTAGATTCCTAAAGGGTCTACATTAACCACCGCTCCCAAGAGTCCTTAAAGGGTCTAAATTAACCACCACTCCGTAGAGTCCTAAAGGGTCTAAATTAACCACAGCTCCCCCTAGAGTCCAAAAGGGTCTAAATTAACCACCACTCCCTAGAGTCCTAAAGGGTCTAAAATAACCACCGCTCCCCCTAGAGTCCTAAAGGGTCTAAATTAACCACTGCCCCCCTAGAGTCCTAAAGGGTCTAAATTAACCACTGCCCCCCCTAGAGTCCTAAAGGGTCTAAATTAACCACTGCCCCCCCTAGAGTCCTAAAGGCTCTAAATTAACCACTGCCCCCTAGAGTCCTAAAGGGTCTAAATTAACCACCGCTCCCCCTAGAGTCCTGAAGGGTCTAAATTAACCACTGCCCCCTAGAGTCCTAAAGGGTCTAAATTAACCACCGCTCCCTAGAGTCCAAAAGGGTCTAAATTAACCACCGCTCCCTAGGGTCCTAGAGTCCTAAAGGGTCTAAATTAACCACTGCTCCCCTAGATTCCTAAAGGGTCTAAATTAACCACCACTCCCTAGAGTCCGAAAGGGTCTAAATTAACCACCACTCCCCTAGAGTCCTAAAGGGTCTAAATTAACCACCGCTCCCCTAGAGTCCAAAAGGGTCTAAATTAACCACCGCTTCCTAGAGTCCTAAAGGTTCTTTAATAACCAACGCTCCCTAGATTCCTAAAGGGTCTAAATTAACCACCGCTCCCCCTAGAGTCCAAAAGGGTCTAAATTAACCACCGCTCCCCCTAGAGTCCTAAAGGGTCTAAATTAACCACCTCTCCCCCTAGAGTCCTAAAGTGTCTAACTTAACCACCACTCCCTAGAGTCCTAAAGGGTCTAAATTAACCACCGCTCCCCCTAGAGTCCTAAAGGGTCTAAATTAACCACCGCTCCCCCTAGAGTCCTAAAGGGTCTAAATTAACCACCGTCTCCCCCTAGAGTCCTAAAGGGTCTAAATTAACCACCGCTCCCCCTAGAGTCCTAAAGGGTCTAAATTAACCACCGCTCCCCTAGAGTCCTAAAGGGTCTAAATTAACCACCGCTCCCTAGAGTCCTAAAGGGTCTAAATTAACCACCGCTCCCTAGAGTCCTAAAGGGTTTAAATTAACCACTGCCCCCCTAGAGTCCTAAAGGGTCTAAATTAAACCACCGCTCCCTAGAGTCCTAAAGGGTCTAAATTAACCACCGCACCTTAGAGTCCTAAAGGGTCTAAATTAACCACTCCCCCTAGATTCCTAAAGGGTCTAAATTAACCACCGCTCCCAAGAGTCCTTAAAGGGTCTAAATTAACCACCACTCCGTAGAGTCCTAAAGGGTCTAAATTAACCACAGCTCCCCCTAGAGTCCAAAAGGGTCTAAATTAACCACCACTCCCTAGAGTCCTAAAGGGTCTAAAATAACCACCGCTCCCCCTAGAGTCCTAAAGGGTCTAAATTAACCACTGCTCCCCCTAGAGTCCTAAAGGGTCTAAATTAACCACTGCCCCCTAGAGTCCTAAAGGGTCTAAATTAACCACTGCCCCCTAGAGTCCTAAAGGGTCTAAATTACCACCGCTCCCTAGGGTCCTAAAGGGTCTTTAATAACCACCGCTCCCTAGATTCCTAAAGGGTCTAAATGAACAGCCGCCGCTAGATTCCTAAAGGGTCTAAATTAACCACCACTCCCTAGAGTCCGAAAGGGTCTAAATTAAACACCGCTCCCTAGAGTCCTAAAGGGTCTAAATTAACCACCACTCCCTAGAGTCCTAAAGGGTCTAAATTAACCACCGCTCCCCCTAGAGTCCTAAAGGGTCTAAATTAACCACCGCTCCCAAGAGTCCTTAAAGGGTCTAAATTAACCACCACTCCGTAGAGTCCTAAAGGGTCTAAATTAACCACCGCTCCCCTAGAGTCCAAAAGGGTCTAAATTAAACACCGCTCCCTAGATTCCAAAAGGGTCTAAATTAACCACCGCTCCCCCTAGAGTGCTAAAGGGTCTAAATTAACCACCACTCCCTAGAGTCCTAAAGGGTCTAAATTAACCACCGCTCCCCCTAGAGTCCTAAAGGGTCTAAATTAACCACCGCTCCCCCAAGAGACCTAAAGGGTCTAAATACACCAATGCCCCCCTACATACATTAAGGGAACTTTTTGACAATCACCGTATGGTTAGTGAGAAAGTCCCTATTGGAACTGTACGGTCCCTTACTAGACGTCCGAAAACATTTTTAAAATTCGGGGACGGCGTCCAGCGGCAGGGCCAGACCTACTGGGAAGTCATCAAATGAACTTTGTCGGACATTCGGTTTTCGTTTTATAAAATAATCAAATTTTGGCCCATTTCTCCGCTATGCCGGAAGATCCCACAAGAGGGCATAAGCAATCATATTGCTATTGGACAAAACATCCCGAATCACGACGTGCCATATCTCGAAAACTGAAAATATTTAAAGCCGAAACTTGGTGAGCGTAGGTTTGGCATAATGGGAAGATGGCCCCGAACAAGATGGCGTCTAGGCCTCAACGGTTTTTGAGTTATGGCCATATTTCTGGGATTAAAGGTCCAAAATGAAAATAGAGAAATGATTTTTTCACTTCACGTCAAAGTCAAGAGCCTCCTAAAGGTGTCAATAAAAAAAAATCAGCCATTTATCTATCGTCATTTAAGAGAAATCGTACGATGACCAGATTGTGATGTTCAGATATAGGTGGGTTTTTTTTTCAACGGTTACAGATCCAGTTGCAGGGTGTTCATACGAATATTTTTAAAGTGTGCTGCGGAGCTCTGCGACATTTCTGTGATTTTCTATGATTTTCTAAAATAACACACACTCACTAAACCCTCCGTAAATAACTCAGTTCTTAACGTAAAGACTTAAAACTCAGGATTCTGTAAAGGCATACCCCAATGAGGATATGAGTTTATTTATAGCTTCCTGTGCCAACAGGAAGTGCCTTAAATGGTGTCATAGTGGCTGTATCCAAGGGTTAAAAAGGTCAGATCTTTTCAAAACTTCATATGTGATTAGGCAACCCTCCTGAACTGTAAAATCACTCATTTCTCCCAACAGATGTCAAAGAAAAGCTCTCTCACACACACACAGCAAGGATGGAGTGACAAAGCGCGGTGTTTAAAGACACAGAGAGCAGGCAATGGCATAAACATAATCCCAAGGCCGTGCCGAGTCCAACGAGGCGCCCCGCTTGACCGTAGCTCGCTCGGTCTGAGCGCAGCGACCATGAGAAAAATAGGCCCACAATGAAGCCTGCACCACAATGTCATTTGATTTTGGGTGACAGCGGCGGAACCGTTAGGTTTAGAAAGACAATTCAACCACAGGACTGTTCCTAAGGTCCTCCCGATCTGTGCAAGCCTAAGCCTGTGGCATTAACCTTTCACAGTTAAAAGAAGGTGTTTACATAAAAACAGTGTGCATTGACTTCTCTCCCCATAGGAATACATTGCCTGCTCCCCTAAATACAACCTGGGGTCTTTATGGGTTATGAATGCTGTATGAACCTGTCTTCTATGACATTCCATCAGACCACTATGAGGTCTACCTGTGTCGATTCTAAGCTTCCTGGAGCAACCGGAAGTGGTTAAATTGACCCAAAAGGTATTTGGATGTACATCACCTCGAAAGGTAAAATGACTATGCATTATTCAACCCTGTGTAGATCAGTCAATTCTCAACTTAAAGACTTAAAACTCAGGATTCCGTAGGTTTCTATGTCAGTCAAGACATGTGTGTATTTATATCTTCCTGTGCCAACCGGAAGTGCCATAATTGGTGTCTCAGGGGCTGTTTGGAAGGGTTAAAAAAATCAGATCTGTCCAAAACTTCATATGTGTGATTAGACAACCCCCATGAACTGTAAATCAGTCATTTTTCCCAACAGATGTCAAAGAAAAGCTCCTCTAAATTAACACCACTAAAATAACCACAGCAAGGATGGAGTGACTAAAGGGTTTAAAGACACAGAGAGCAGGCAATGGCATAAACATAATCCCAAGGCCGTCCCGAGTCCTAAAAGGGTCTAAATTAACCACCTTGACCTCCGGTCTAGCGAGTCCATGAGAAAAAAGGGCCCAAATTAAGCCTGCACCACAATGTCATTTGATTTTGGAGTGACCGGCGGAACCGTTAGGTTTAGAAGGACAATTCAACCACAGGACTGTTCCTAAGGTCCTAAAGGGTCTAAATGCACCCCTAACCCCCACTAAGTGTGGCATTAACCTTTCACAGTTAACCAGAAGGTGTTTACAGTAAAAAAGTGTGCATTAACTTCTCTCCCCTAGGAATAAATTGCCTGCCCCCTACAACCTGGGGTCTAATGGGTTATGAAATGAACCTGTCCCCTATGACAGTCCATAAAGGGTCTAAATTAACCATTCTAAGCTCCCTGGAGCAACCAAAGGGTCTAAATTGACCATCGCTATTTGGATGTACATCCTAAAGGTCTAAATGACTATGCCCCATTATTCAGTCCTGTCTAAATTAGATCAGTCAATTCTCAAGGGTTAAAGACTTAAAACTCTAGGATTCCTTAGGTTTCTATGTCAGTCTAGACATGGTCTAAATTAACTTCCTGTGCCAACCGGAAGTGCCTAAAGGGTCTGGTGTCCAGGGGCTGTTTGGAAGGGTCTAAATTAAATCACTGTCCAAGAGTCCTAAAGGGTCTAAATTAAACCACCGCTCCCTAGAAGTCCTAAATCAGTCATTTTTCCCATAAAGATTCTAAAGGAAAAATAAATCACACAGCTCCCCAAAGTCCTAAAGGGTCTAAATTAACCAGAGACTGTAGAGTCCTAAAGGGTCTAAATTAACCACCGCTCCCAAGAGTCCTAAAGGGTCTAAATTAACCACCGCTCCCTAGAGTCCTAAAGGGTCTAAATTAACCACCGCTCCCTAGAGTCCTAAAGGGTCTAAATTAACCACCGCCCCCTAGAGTCCTAAAGGGTCTAAATTAACCACCGCTCCCTAGAGTCCTAAAGGGTCTAAATTAACCACCGCCCCACTAGAGTCCTAAAGGGTCTAAATTAACCACCGCTCCCTAGAGTCCTAAAGGGTCTAAATTAACCACCGCTCCCTAGAGTCTTAAAGGGTCTAAATTAACCACCGCTCCCTAGAGTCCTAAAGGGTCTAAATTAACCACCGCTCCCCCTAGAGTCCTAAAGGGTCTAAATTAACCACCCTGCCCCCCTAGAGTCCTAAAGGGTCTAAATTAACCACTGCTCCCTAGAGTCCAAAGGGTCTAAATTAACCACCGCTCCCTAGAGTCCTAAAGGGTCTAAATTAACCACTGCCCCCCTAGAGTCCTAAAGGGTCTAAATTAACCACTGCCCTCCCTAGAGTCCTAAAGGGTCTAAATTAACCACCGCTCCCCCTAGAGTCCTAAAGGGTCTTAAATAACCACCGCCCCCTAGAGTCCTAAAGGGTCTAAATTAACCACCGCCCCCCTAGAGTCCTAAAGGGTCTAAATTAACCACCGCTCCCTAGAGTCCTAAAGGGTCTAAATTAAACACCGCTCCCTAGAGTCCTAAAGGGTCTAAATTAACCACCGCTCCCTAGAGTCCTAAAGGGTCTAAATTAACCACCGCTCCCCCTAGAGTCCTAAAGGGTCTAAAAAAAACACCGCTCCCCCAAGAGTCCTAAAGGGTCTAAATTAACCAACACTCCGTAGAGTCCTAAAGGGTCTAACTTAACCACCACTCCCAAGAGTCCTAAAGGGTCTAAATTAACCACCGCTCCCTAGCGTCCTAAAAGGTCTAAATTACCACCGCTCCCTAGAGTCCTAAAGGGTCTAAATTAACCACTGCCCCCCCTAGAGTCCTAAAGGGTCTAAATTAACCACTGCCCCCCCTAGAGTCCTAAAGGGTCTAAATTACCACCGCTCCCTAGGGTCCTAAAGGGTCTTTAATAACCACCGCTCCCTAGATTCCTAAAGGGTCTAAATTAACAGCCGCTAACGCTAGAGTCTTAAAGGGTCTAACTTAACCACCACTCCCTAGAGTCCGAAAGGGCCTAAATTAAACACCGCTCCCTAGAGTCCTAAAGGGTCTAAATTAACCTCCGCACCCCCTAGATTCCTAAAGGGTCTAAATTAACCACCGCTCCCTAGAGTCCTAAAGGGTCTAAATTAACCACCGCTCCCCCTAGAGTCCTGAAGGGTCTAAATTAACCACTGCCCCCCTAGATTCCTAAAGGGTCTAAATTAACCACCGCTCCCAAGAGTCCAAAAGGGTCTAAATTAACCACCGCTCCCCCAAGAGTCCTAAAGGGTCTAAATACACCAATGCCCCCCTACAGTCCTAAAGGGTCTAAATTAACCACCGCTCCCTAGAGTCCTAAAGGGTCTAAAATAACCACCGCTCCCCTAGAGTCCTAAAGGGTCTAAATAACCCCTGCCCCCTAGAGTCCTAAAGGGTCTAAATTAACCACCGCTCCCCCTAGAGTCCTAAAGGGTCTAAATTAACCACTGCCCCCTAGATTCCTAAAGGGTCTAAATTAACCACTGCCCCCCTAGAGTCCTAAAGGCTCTAAATTAACCACTGCCCCCTAGAGTCCTAAAGGGTCTAAATTAACCACCGCTCCCCCTAGAGTCCTGAAGGGTCTAAATTAACCACTGCCCCCCTAGATTCCTAAAGGGTCTAAATTAACCACTGCTCCCAAGAGTCCAAAAGGGTCTAAATTACCACCGCTCCCTAGGGTCCTAAAGGGTCTTTAATAACCACCGCTCCCTAGATTCCTAAAGGGTCTAAATGAACCACCGCTCCCGCTAAAGTCCTAAAGGGTCTAAATTAACCACCACTCCCTAGAGTCCTAAAGGGTCTAAATTAACCACCACTCCGTAGAGTCCTAAAGGGTCTAAATTAACCACCGCTCCCTAGGGTCCTAAAGGGTCTTTAATAACCACCGCTCCTAGATTCCTAAAGGGTCTAAATTAACCAACGCTCCCTAGAGTCCTAAAGGGTCTAAATTAACCACCGCTTCCTAGAGTCCCTAAAGGGTCTAAATTAACCACCGCTCCCCTAGAGTCCAAAAGGGTCTAAATTAACCACCGCTTCCTAGAGTCCTAAAGGGTCTAAATTAACCACTGCTCCCCCTAGAGTCCTAAAGGGTCTAAATTAACCACCGCTCCCCCTAGAGTCCGAAAGGGTCTAAATTAACCACCGCTCCCCCTAGAGTCCTAAAGGGTCTAAATTAACCATCGCTCCCCCTAGAGTCCTAAAGGGTCTAAATAAACACCGCTCCCTAGATTCCTAAAGGATCTAAATTAACCACCGCTCCCCCTAGAGTGCTAAAGGGTCTAAATTAACCACCACTCCCTAGAGTCCTAAAGGGTCTAAAATAACCACTGCCCCCCTAGAGTCCTAAAGGCTCTAAATTAACCACCACTCCCTAGAGTCCTAAAGGGTCTAAATTAACCACCGCTCCCCCTAGAGTACTAAAGGGTCTAAATTAACCACCACTCCCTAGAGTACTAAAGGGTCTAAATTAACCACCGCTCCCCCAAGAGTCCTAAAGGGTCTAAATTAACCACCCCCCTAGAGTCCTAAAGGGTCTAAATTAACCACCGCTCCCCTAGAGTCCAAAAGGGTCTAAATTACCACCGCTCCCTAGGGTCCTAAAGGGTCTAAATTAACCACCGCTCCCGATAGAGTCCTAAAGGGTCTAAATTAACCACCACTCCCTAGAGTCCTAAAGGGTCTAAATTAACCACCACTCACCCTAGAGTACTAAAGGGTCTAAATTAACCACCACTCCCTAGAGTACTAAAGGGTCTAAATTAACCACCGCTCCACCTAGAGTCCAAAAGGGTATAAATTAACCACCGCTTCCTAGAGTCCTAAAGGGTCTTTAATAACCAATGCTCCCTAGATTCCTAAAGGGTCTAAATTAACCACCGCTCCCTAGAGTCCGAAAGGGTCTAAATTAACCACCGCTCCCCCTAGAGTCCAAAAGGGTCTAAATTAACCACTGCTTCCTAGAGTCCTGAAGGGTCTAAATTAACCACTGCTCCCACTAGAGTCCTAAAGGGTCTAAATTAACCACCGCTCCCCCTAGAGTCCTAAAGGGTCTAAATTAACCACCGCTCCCTAGAGTCCTAAAGGGTCTAAATTAACCACCGCTCCCCCTAGAGTCCTAAAGGGTCTAAAATAACCACCGCTCCCTAGATTCCTAAAGGGTCTAAATTAACCACCGCTCCCCCTAGAGTGCTAAAGGGTCTAAATTAACCACCACTCCCTAGAGTCCTAAAGGGTCTAAATTAACCACCGCTCCCCCTAGAGTCCTAAAGGGTCTAAATTAACCACCGCTCCCCCTAGAGTCCTAAAGGGTCTAAATTAACCACCGCACTCCCTAGAGTCCTAAAGGGTCTAAATTAACCACCGCTCCCCCTAGAGTCCTAAAGGGTCTAAAATAACCACCGCTCCCCCAAGAGTCCTAAAGGGTCTAAATACACCCCTGCCCCCCTACAGTCCTAAAGGGTCTAAATTAACCACCGCTCCCCTAGAGTCCTAAAGGGTCTAAAATAACCACCGCTCCCTAGAGTCCTAAAGGGTCTAAATTAACCACCGCTCCCCCTAGAGTCCTAAAGGGTCTAAATTAACCACTGCCCCCTAGAGTCCTAAAGGGTCTAAATTAACCACCGCTCCCCTAGAGTCCTAAAGGGTCTAAATTAACCACCGCCCCCCTAGAGTCCAAAAGGGTCTAAATTAACCACCGCTCCCTAGAGTCCTAAAGGGTCTAAATTAACCACCGCCCCCTAGAGTCCTAAAGGGTCTAAATTAACCACCGCTCCCCTAGAGTCCTAAAGGGTCTAAATTAACCACTGCCCCCTAGAGTCCTAAAGGGTCTAAATTAACCACCGCTCCCTAGAGTCCTAAAGGGTCTAAATTAACCACCGCTCCCTAGAGTCCTAAAGGGTCTTAATTAACCACCGCTCCCTAGAGTCCGAAAGGGTCTAAATTAACCACCGCTCCCTAGAGTCCTAAAGGGTCTAAATTAACCACCGCTCCCCCTAGAGTCCTAAAGGGTCTAAATTAACCACCGCTCCCTAGAGTCCTAAAGGGTCTAAATTAACCACCGCTCCCTAGAGTCCTAAAGGGTCTAAAATAACCACCGCTCCCCTAGAGTCCTAAAGGGTCTAAATTAACCACCGCTCCCTAGAGTCCTAAAGGGTCTAAATTAACCACTGCTCCCCCTAGAGTCCTCAAGGGTCTAAATTAACCACCGCTCCCCCTAGAGTCCTAAAGGGTCTAAATTAACCACCGCTCCCCCTAGAGTCCTAAAGGGTCTAAATTAACCACCGCTCCCTAGAGTCCTAAAGGGTCTAAATTAACCACCGCTCCCTAGAGTCCTAAAGGGTCTAAAATAACCACCGCTTCCCTAGAGTCCTAAAGGGTCTAAATTAACCACCGCTCCCTAGAGTCCTAAAGGGTCTAAAATAACCACCGCTCCCCCTAGAGTCCTAAAGGGTCTAAATTAACCACTGCCACCCCCTACAGTCCTAAAGGGTCTAAATTAACCACTGCCCCCCCTAGAGTCCTAAAGGGTCTAAATTAACCACTGCCCCCCTAGAGTCCTAAAGGGTCTAAAATAACCACCGCCCCCCTAGAGTCCTAAAGGGTCTAAATTAACCACCGCCCCCTAGAGTCCTAAAGGGTCTAAATTAACCACCGCTCCCCCTAGAGTCCTAAAGGGTCTAAATTAACCACTGCTCCCCCTAGAGTCCTAAAGGGTCTAAATTAACCACTGCCCCCTAGAGTCCTAAAGGGTCTAAATTAACCACCGCCCCCTAGAGTCCTAAAGGGTCTAAATTAACCACTGCCCCCTAGAGTCCTAAAGGGTCTAAATTAACCACCGCTCCCTAGAGTCCTAAAGGGTCTAAATTAACCACCGCCCCCTAGAGTCCTAAAGGGTCTTAATAACCACCGCTCCCTAGATTCCTAAAGGGTCTAAATTAACCACCGCTCCCTAGAGTCCTAAAGGGTCTAAATTAACCACCGCTCCCTAGAGTCCTAAAGGGTCTAAATTAACCACCGCTCCCTAGAGTCCTAAAGGGTCTAAATTAACCACTGCTCCCTAGAGTCCTAAAGGGTCTAAATTAACCACCGCTGCCCCCTAGAGTCCTAAAGGGTCTAAATTAACCACCGCTCCCTAGAGTCCTAAAGGGTCTAAATTAACCACCGCTCCCCCTAGAGTCCTAAAGGGTCTAAATTAACCACCCGCTCCCCCTAGAGTCCTAAAGGGTCTAAATTAACCACCACTCCCTAGAGTCCTAAAGGGTCTAAATTAACCACCGCTCCCCTAGAGTCCTAAAGGGTCTAAATTAACCACCGCTCCCTAGAGTCCTAAAGGGTCTAAATTAACCACTCCCCCTAGAGTCCTAAAGGGTCTAAATTAACCACTGCTCCCTAGAGTCCTAAAGGGTCTAAATTAACCACCGCTCCCCTAGAGTCCTAAAGGGTCTAAAATAACCACCGCTCCCCTAGAGTCCTAAAGGGTCTAAATTAACCACCCCTGCCCCCCTAAGTCCTAAAGGGTCTAAATTAACCACCGCTCCCTAGAGTCCTAAAGGGTCTAAAATAACCACCGCTCACTAGAGTCCTAAAGGGTCTAAATTAACCACCGCTCCCCCTAGAGTCCTGAAAGGTCTAAATTAAACACTGCCCCCCTAGATTCCTAAAGGGTCTAAATTAACCACTGCCCCCCTAGATTCCTAAAGGGTCTAAATTAACCACCGCTCCCTAGAGTCCTAAAGGGTCTTAAATTAACCACCGCTCCCTAGATTCCTAAAGGGTCTAAATTAACCACCGCTCCCGCTAGAGTCCTAAAGGGTCTAAATTAACCACCACTCCCTAGAGTCCAAAAGGGTCTAAATTAACCACCGCTCCCACTACAGTCCTAAAGGGTCTAAATTAACCACCGCTCCCCTAGAGTCCTAAAGGGTCTAAAATAACCAATGCTCCCTAGATTCCTAAAGGGTCTAAATTAACCACCGCTCCCTAGATTCCTAAAGGGTCTAAATTAACCAACGCTCCCTAGAGTCCTAAAGGGTCTAAATTAACCACCGCTCCCTAGAGTCCGAAAGGGTCTAAATTAACCACCGCTCCCCTAGAGTCCTAAAGGGTCTAAATTAACCACCGCTCCCTAGAGTCCTAAAGGGTCTAAATTAACCACCGCTCCCCCTAGAGTCCTAAAGGGTCTAAATTAACCAGCCCCCTAGAGTCTAAAGGGTCTAAATTAACCACTGCCCCCCTAGAGTCCTAAAGGGTCTAAATTAACCACCACTCCCTAGAGTCCTAAAGGGTCTAAATTAACCACTGCCCCCCCTAGAGTCCTAAAGGGTCTAAATTAACCACCGCTCCACCTAGAGTCCTGAAGGGTCTAAATTAACCACTGCCCCCCTAGATTCCTAAAGGGTCTAAATTAACCACCGCTCCCTAGAGTCCTAAAGGGTCTAAAATAACCACCGCTCACTAGAGTCCTTAAAGGGTCTAAATTAACCACCGCTCCCCCTAGAGTCCTGAAAGGTCTAAATTAAACACTGCCCCCCTAGAGTCCTAAAGGGTCTAAATTAACCAGTCCAAAAGGGTCTAAATTAACCACCGCCCTAGAGTCCTAAAGGGTCTAAATAACCACCGCTCCCTAGAGTCCTAAAGGGTCTAAATTAACCACCGCTCCCCTAGAGTCCTAAAGGGTCTAAATTAACCACTCCTCCCTAGAGTCCTAAAGGGTCTAAATTAACCACCGCTCCCTAGAGTCCTAAAGGGTCTAAATTAACCACTGCCCCCTAGAGTCCTAAAGGGTCTAAATTAACCACTGCCCCCTAGAGTCCTAAAGGGTCTAAATTAACCACTGCCCCCTAGAGTCCTAAAGGGTCTAAATTAACCACTGCCCCCTAGAGTCCTAAAGGGTCTAAATTAACCACTGCCCCCTAGAGTCCTAAAGGGTCTAAATTAACCACCGCCCCCTAGAGTCCTAAAGGGTCTAAATTAACCACCGCCCCCTAGAGTCCTAAAGGGTCTAAATTAACCACCGCCCCCTAGAGTCCTAAAGGGTCTAAATTAACCACTGCCCCCTAGATTCCTAAAGGGTCTAAATTAACCACCGCTCCCAAGAGTCCAAAAGGGTCTAAATTAACCACCGCTCCCTAGAGTCCTAAAGGGTCTTAATAACCACCGCTCCCTAGAGTCCTAAAGGGTCTAAATTAACCACGCTCCCTAGAGTCCTAAAGGGTCTAAATTAACCACCGCTCCCTAGAGTCCTAAAGGGTCTAAATTAACCACCGCTCCCCCTAGAGTCCTAAAGGGTCTAAATTAACCACCGCTCCCCCTAGAGTCCTAAAGGGTCTAAATTAACCACCTGCTCCCTAGAGTCCTAAAGGGTCTAAATTAACCACCGCTCCCTAGAGTCCTAAAGGGTCTAAATTAACCACCACTCCCCTAGAGTCCTAAAGGGTCTAAATTAACCACCGCTCCCTAGAGTCCTAAAGGGTCTAAATTAACCACCGCTCCCCCTAGAGTCCTAAAGGGTCTAAATTAACCACTGCCCCCTAGAGTCCTAAAGGGTCTAAATTAACCACCACTCCCCTAGAGTCCTAAAGGGTCTAAATTAACCACTGCTCCCTAGAGTCCTAAAGGGTCTAAATTAACCACTGCCCCCCCTAGAGTCCTAAAGGGTCTAAATTAAACCACCGCTAAATTAACCACCCCCTAGAGTCCTAAAGGGTCTAAATTAACCACCGCCCCCCTAGAGTCCAAAAGGGTCTAAATTAAACACCGCTCCCTAGATTCCTAAAGGGTCTAAATTAACCACCGCTCCCTAGAGTCCTAAAGGGTCTAAATTAACCACCGCTCCCTAGAGTCCTAAAGGGTCTAAATTAACCACCGCTCCCCTAGAGTCCTAAAGGGTCTAAATTAACCACCGCTCCCCCTAGAGTCCTAAAGGGTCTAAATTAACCACCGCTCCCTAGAGTCCTAAAGGGTCTAAATTAACCACCGCTCCCCCTAGAGTCCTAAAGGGTCTAAATTAACCACCGCTCCCTAGAGTCCTAAAGGGTCTAAATTAACCACTGCTCCCTAGAGTCCTAAAGGGTCTAAATTAACCACCTCCCCTAAAGGTCCTAAAGGGTCTAAATTAACCACCGCTCCCCCTAGAGTCCTAAAGGGTCTAAATTAACCACCGCCCCCTAGAGTCCTAAAGGGTCTAAATTAACCAGTCCTAAAGGGCTCCCCCTAGAGTCCTAAAGGGTCTAAATTAACCACTGCCCCCCTAGAGTCCTAAAGGGTCTAAATTAACCACCGCTCCCTAGAGTCCTAAAGGGTCTAAATAAGCTCCCTAGAGTCCTAAAGGGTCTAAATTAACCACCGCTCCCTAGAGTCCTAAAGGGTCTAAATTAACCACCGCCCCCTAGAGTCCTAAAGGGTCTAAATTAACCACCGCTCCCTAGAGTCCTAAAGGGTCTAAAATAACCACTGCCCCCTAGAGTCCTAAAGGGTCTAAATTAACCACTGCCCCCTAGAGTCCTAAAGGGTCTAAATTAACCACTGCCCCCCTAGAGTCCTAAAGGAGTCTAAATTAACCACTGCCCCTAGAGTCCTAAAGGGTCTAAATTAACCACCGCTCCCCCTAGAGTCCTAAAGGCTCTAAATTAACCACTGCCCCCTAGAGTCCTAAAGGGTCTAAATTAACCACCGCTCCCTAGAGTCCGAAAGGGTCTAAATTAACCACCGCTCCCCCTAGAGTCCTAAAGGGTCTAAATTAACCACCGCTCCCTAGAGTCCTAAAGGGTCTTTAATAACCAACGCTCCCTAGATTCCTAAAGGGTCTAAATTAACCACCGCTCCCTAGAGTCCGAAAGGGTCTAAATTAACCACCGCTCCCCCTAGAGTCCAAAAGGGTCTAAATTAACCACTGCTCCCCCTAGAGTCCTAAAGGGTCTAAATTAACCACCGCTCCCCCTAGAGTCCTAAAGGGTCTAAATTAACCACCGCTCCCCCTAGAGTCCTAAAGGGTCTAAATTAACCACCACTCCCTAGAGTCCTAAAGGGTCTAAATTAACCACCGCTCCCCCTAGAGTCCAAAAGGGTCTAAATTAACCACCGCTCCCTAGAGTCCTAAAGGGTCTAAATTAACCACCGCTCCCCCTAGAGTCCTAAAGGGTCTAAATTAACCACCGCTCCCTAGAGTCCTAAAGGGTCTAAATTAACCACAGCTCCCCCTAGAGTCCTAAAGGGTCTAAATTAACCACCGCTCCTAGAGTCCTAAAGGGTCTAAATTAACCACCGCTCCCCCTAGAGTCCAAAAGGGTCTAAATTAACCACCGCTCCCCTAGAGTCCTAAAGGGTCTAAAATAACCACCGCTCCCCCTAGAGTCCTAAAGGGTCTAAATTAACCAATGCCCCCTAGAGTCCTAAAGGGTCTAAATTAACCACCGCTCCCTAGAGTCCTAAAGGGTCTAAATAACCACCGCTCCCTAGAGTCCTAAAGGGTCTAAATTAACCACCGCCCCCTAGAGTCCTAAAGGGTCTAAATTAACCACTGCTCCCTAGAGTCCTAAAGGGTCTAAATTAACCACCGCTCCCTAGAGTCCTAAAGGGTCTAAATTAACCACTGCCCCCTAGAGTCCTAAAGGGTCTAAATTAACCACCCCCCCTAGAGTCCTAAAGGGTCTAAATTAACCACTGCCCCCTAGAGTCCTAAAGGGTCTAAATTAACCACTGCCCCCTAGAGTCCTAAAGGGTCTAAATTAACCACCCCCCCCTAGAGTCCTAAAGGGTCTAAATTAACCACTGCCCCCTAGATTCCTAAAGGGTCTAAATTAACCACCGCTCCCTAGAGTCCTAAAGGGTCTAAAATAACCACCGCTCACTAGAGTCCTTAAAGGGTCTAAATTAACCACCGCCCCCTAGAGTCCTAAAGGGTCTAAATTAACCACCGCTCCCTAGAGTCCTAAAGGGTCTAAATTAACCACCGCTCCCCCTAGAGTCCTAAAGGGTCTAAATTAACCACCGCTCCCTAGA
This sequence comes from Oncorhynchus masou masou, assembly GCF_036934945.1. Classification (NCBI taxonomy): domain Eukaryota; kingdom Metazoa; phylum Chordata; class Actinopteri; order Salmoniformes; family Salmonidae; genus Oncorhynchus; species Oncorhynchus masou. The sequence continues at coordinate 5,211,359 of NC_088220.1, forward strand.
GTCCTAAAGGGTCTAAATTAACCACCGCCCCCTAGAGTCCTAAAGGGTCTAAATTAACCACCGCTCCCTAGAGTCCTAAAGGGTCTAAATAACCACCGCTCCCTAGAGTCCTAAAGGGTCTAAATTAACCACCGCTCCCTAGAGTCCTAAAGGGTCTAAATTAACCACCGCTCCCTAGAGTCCTAAAGGGTCTAAATTAACCACCGCTCCCTAGAGTCCGAAAGGGTCTAAATTAACCACCGCTCCCTAGAGTCCTAAAGGGTCTAAAATAACCACCGCTCCCCCGAGAGTCCTAAAGGGTCTAAATACACCCCTGCCCCCCTACAGTCCTAAAGGGTCTAAATTAACCACCGCTCCCTAGAGTCCTAAAGGGTCTAAAATAACCACTGCTCCCCTAGAGTCCTAAAGGGTCTAAATTAACCACCGCTCCCTAGAGTCCTAAAGGGTCTAAAATAACCACCGCCCCCTAGAGTCCTAAAGGGTCTAAATTAACCACTGCCACCCCCTAGAGTCCTAAAGGGTCTAAATTAACCACTGCCCCCCTAGAGTCCTAAAGGGTCTAAATTAACCACCGCCCCCCTAGAGTCCTGAAGGGTCTAAATTAACCACTGCCCCCCTAGATTCCTAAAGGGTCTAAATTAACCACCGCTCCCAAGAGTCCAAAAGGGTCTAAATTACCACCGCTCCCTAGGGTCCTAAAGGGTCTAAATTAACCACCGCTCCCGATAGAGTCCTAAAGGGTCTAAATTAACCACCACTCCCGATAGAGTCCTAAAGGGTCTAAATTAACCACCACTCCCTAGAGTCCTAAAGGGTCTAAATTAACCACCACTCACCCTAGAGTACTAAAGGGTCTAAATTAACCACCACTCCCTAGAGTACTAAAGGGTCTAAATTAACCACCGCCCCCTAGAGTCCTAAAGGCTCTAAATTAACCACCGCTCCCCTAGAGTCCAAAAGGGTCTAAATTAACCACCGCCCCCTAGAGTCCTAAAGGGTCTAAATTAACCACCTCCCCCTAGAGTCCTAAAGGGTCTAAATTAACCACCGCTCCCCTAGAGTCCTAAAGGGTCTAAATTAACCACCGCTCCCCCTAGAGTCCTAAAGGGTCTAAATTAACCACCGCTCCCCCAAGAGTCCTAAAGGGTCTAAATTAACCACCCTCCCTACAGTCCTAAAGGGTCTAAATTAACCACCGCTCCCTAGAGTCCTAAAGGGTCTAAAATAAACACCGCTCACTAGAGTCCTTAAAGGGTCTAAATTAACCACAGCTCCCCCTAGAGTCCTGAAAGGTCTAAATTAAACACTGCCCCCCTAGAGTCCTAAAGGGTCTAAATTAACCACCGCTCCCTAGATTCCTAAAGGGTCTAAATTAACCACCACTCCCTAGAGTCCTAAAGGGTCTAAATTAAACACCGCTCCCTAGAGTCCGAAAGGGTCTAAATTAACCACCGCTCCCTAGAGTCCTAAAGGGTATAAAATAACCACCGCTCCCCCTAGAGTCCAAAAGGGTCTAAATTAACCACCTGCTCCCCCTAGAGTCCTAAAGGGTCTAAATTAACCACCGCTCCCTAGAGTCCTAAAGGGTCTAAATTAACCACCGCTCCCTAGAGTCCTAAAGGGTCTAAATTAACCACCGCTCCCTAGAGTCCTAAAGGGTCTAAATTAACCACCGCTCCCCCTAGAGTCCTAAAGGGTCTAAATTAACCACTGCCCCCCTAGAGTCCTAAAGGGTCTAAATTAACCACTGCCCCCTAGAGTCCTAAAGGGTCTAAATTAACCACTGCCCCCTAGAGTCCTAAAGGGTCTAAATTAACCACTGCCCCCTAGAGTCCTAAAGGGTCTAAATTAACCACCGCTCCCCTAGAGTCCTAAAGGGTCTAAATTAACCACCGCTCCCTAGATTCCTAAAGGGTCTAAATTAACCACTAAAGGGTCTAAATTAACCACTGCCCCCTAGAGTCCTAAAGGGTCTAAATTAACCACCGCTCCCTAGAGTCCTAAAGGGTCTAAATTAACCACCGCTCCCTAGAGTCCTAAAGGGTCTAAATTAACCACCGCTCCCTAGAGTCCTAAAGGGTCTAAATTAACCACCGCTCCCCTAGAGTCCTAAAGGGTCTAAATTAACCACCGCTCCCCCTAGAGTCCTAAAGGGTCTCCCCTAGAGTAAAGGGTCTAAATCTAACCACCTCCCCCTAGAGTCCTAAAGGGTCTAAATTAACCACCACTCCTAGAGTCCTAAAGGGTCTAAATTAACCACCGCTCCCCCTAGAGTCCAAAAGGGTCTAAATTAACCACCGCTCCCTAGAGTCCGAAAGGGTCTAAATTAACCACCGCTCCCCCTAGAGTCCTAAAGGGTCTAAATTAACCACCACTCCCTAGAGTCCTAAAGGGTCTAAATTAACCACAGCTCCCCCTAGAGTCCAAAAGGGTCTAAATTAACCACCACTCCCTAGAGTCCTAAAGGGTCTAAATTAACCACCGCTCCCCCTAGAGTCCAAAAGGGTCTAAATTAACCACCGCTCCCCTAGAGTCCTAAAGGGTCTAAATAACCACCGCTCCCCCAAGAGTCCTAAAGGGTCTAAATAACCATGCCCCCCTAGAGTCCTAAAGGGTTTAAATTAACCACCGCTCCCTAGAGTCCTAAAGGGTCTAAATTAACCACCGCTCCCCTAGAGTCCTAAAGGGTCTAAATTAACCACCTGCCCCCCTAGAGTCCTAAAGGGTCTAAATTAACCACCGCTCCCTAGAGTCCTAAAGGGTCTAAATTAACCACCGCTCCCTAGAGTCCTAAAGGGTCTAAATTAACCACCCTCCCTAGAGTCCTAAAGGGTCTAAATTAACCACTACCTCCCCTAGAGTCCTAAAGGGTCTAAATTAACCACTGCCCCCTAGAGTCCTAAAGGGTCTAAATTAACCACTGCCCCTAGAGTCCTAAAGGGTCTAAATTAACCACCGCTCCCTAGAGTCCGAAAGGGTCTAAATTAACCACCGCTCCCTAGAGTCCTAAAGGGTCTAAAATAACCACCGCTCCCCCGAGAGTCCTAAAGGGTCTAAATACACCCCTGCCCCCCTACAGTCCTAAAGGGTCTAAATTAACCACCGCTCCCTAGAGTCCTAAAGGGTCTAAAATAACCACCGCTCCCTAGAGTCCTAAAGGGTCTAAATTAACCACCGCTCCCTAGAGTCCTAAAGGGTCTAAATTAACCACCGCCCCCTAGAGTCCTAAAGGGTCTAAATTAACCACCACCCCCTAGAGTCCTAAAGGGTCTAAATTAACCACTGCCACCCCCTAGAGTCCTAAAGGGTCTAAATTAACCACCGCTCCCTAGAGTCCTAAAGGGTCTAAATTAACCACCGCCCCCTAGAGTCCTAAAGGGTCTAAATTAACCACTGCCCCTAGAGTCCTAAAGGGTCTAAATTAACCACCGCTCCCCCTAGAGTCCTAAAGGGTCTAAATTAACCACCGCCCCCCTAGAGTCCTAAAGGGTCTAAATTAACCACCACTCCGTAGAGTCCTAAAGGGTCTAAATTAACCACCGCTCCCTAGGGTCCTAAAGGGTCTTTAATAACCACCGCTCCCTAGATTCCTAAAGGGTCTAAATGAACCACCGCTCCCCCTAGAGTCCTAAAGGGTCTAAATAACCACCGCTCCCTAGATTCCTAAAGGGTCTAAATTAACCACCGCTCCCTACAGTCCGAAAGGGTCTAAATTAACCACCGCTCCCCTAGAGTCCAAAAGGGTCTAAATTAACCACTGCTCCCCCTAGAGTCCTAAAGGGTCTAAATTAACCACCGCTCCCCCTAGAGTCCTAAAGGGTCTAAATTAACCACCTCTCCCCTAGAGTCCTAAAGGGTCTAAATTAACCACCACTCCCTAGAGTCCTAAAGGGTCTAAATTAACCACCGCTCCCCCTAGAGTCCAAAAGGGTCTAAATTAACCACCGCTCCCTAGATTCCTAAAGGGTCTAAATTAACCACCGCTCCCCTAGAGTCCTAAAGGGTCTAAATTAACCACCACTCCCTAGAGTCCTAAAGGGTCTAAATTAACCACAGCTCCCCCAAGAGTCCTAAAGGGTCTAAATTAACCACCACTCCGTAGAGTCCTAAAGGGTCTAAATTAACCACCGCTCCCCCTAGAGTCCAAAAGGGTCTAAATTAACCACCGCTCCCCCTAGAGTCCTAAAGGGTCTAAAATAACCACCGCTCCCCCAAGAGTCCTAAAGGGTCTAAATACAACAATGCCCCCTACAGTCCTAAAGGGTTTAAATTAACCACCGCTCCCTAGAGTCCTAAAGGGTCTAAAATAACCACCGCTCACCCTAGAGTCCTAAAGGGTCTAAATAACCCCTGCCCCCTGCAGTCCTAAAGGGTCTAAATTAACCACTGCTCCCTAGAGTCCTAAAGGGTCTAAATTAACCACTGCCCCCTAGAGTCCTAAAGGGTCTAAATTAACCACTACCTCCCCTAGAGTCCTAAAGGGTCTAAATTAACCACTGCCCCCCTAGAGTCCTAAAGGCTCTAAATTAACCACTGCCCCCTAGAGTCCTAAAGGGTCTAAATTAACCACCGCTCCCCCTAGAGTCCTGAAGGGTCTAAATTAACCACTGCCCCCCTAGATTCCTAAAGGGTCTAAATTAACCACCGCTCCCTAGAGTCCAAAAGGGTCTAAATTAACCACCGCTCCCTAGGGTCCTAAAGGGTCTAAATTAACCACCGCTCCCTAGATTCCTAAAGGGTCTAAATTAACCAACGCTCCCCCTAGAGTCCTAAAGGGTCTAAATTAACCACCGCTCCCCCTAGAGTCCTAAAGGGTCTAAATTAACCACCGCCCCCCTAGAGTCCTAAAGGGTCTAAATTAACCACCACTCCCTAGAGTCCTAAAGGGTCTAAATTAACCACTGCTCCCTAGAGTCCTAAAGGGTCTAAATTAACCACCCTCCCTAGAGTCCTAAAGGGTCTAAATTAACCACCGCTCCCCCTAGAGTCCTAAAGGGTCTAAATTAACCACCGCTCCCCCTAGAGTCCTAAAGGGTCTAAATAACCACCGCTCCCCTAGATTCCTAAAGGGTCTAAATTAACCACCGCTGCCCCCTAGAGTCCTAAAGGGTCTAAATTAACCACCGCTCCCCTAGAGTCCTAAAGGGTCTAAATAACCACTGCTCCCTAGAGTCCTAAAGGGTCTAAAATAACCACCGCTCCCCTAGAGTCCTAAAGGGTCTAAATTAACCACCGCTCCCTAGAGTCCTAAAGGGTCTAAATTAACCACTGCCACCCCCTAGAGTCCTAAAGGGTCTAAATTAACCACTGCCCCCCTAGAGTCCTAAAGGGTCTAAATTAACCACTGCCCCCCTAGAGTCCTAAAGGGTCTAAATTAACCACTGCCCCCCTAGAGTCCTAAAGGCTCTAAATTAACCACTGCCCCCTAGAGTCCTAAAGGGTCTAAATTAACCACCGCTCCCCCTAGAGTCCTGAAGGGTCTAAATTAACCACTGCCCCCCTAGATTCCTAAAGGGTCTAAATTAACCACCACTCCCTAGAGTCCTAAAGGGTCTAAATTAACCACTGCTCCCCCTAGAGTCCAAAAGGGTCTAAATTAACCACCTCTTCCTAGAGTCCTAAAGGGTCTTTAATAACCAACGCTCCCTAGATTCCTAAAGGGTCTAAATTAACCACCGCTCCCTACAGTCCGAAAGGGTCTAAATTAACCACCGCTCCCCCTAGAGTCCAAAAGGGTCTAAATTAACCACTGCTCCCCCTAGAGTCCTAAAGGGTCTAAATTAACCACCGCTCCCCCTAGAGTCCTAAAGGGTCTAAATTAACCACCTCTCCCCCAAGAGTCATAAAGGGTCTAAATTAACCACCACTCCGTAGAGTCCTAAAGGGTCTAAATTAACCACCGCTCCCCCTAGAGTCCAAAAGGGTCTAAATTAAACACCGCTCCCTAGATTCCTAAAGGGTCTAAATTAACCACCGCTCCCCCTAGAGTGCTAAAGGGTCTAAATTAACCACCACTCCCTAGAGTCCTAAAGGGTCTAAATTAACCACAGCTCCCCCAAGAGTCCTAAAGGGTCTAAATTAACCACCACTCCGTAGAGTCCTAAAGGGTCTAAATTAACCACCGCTCCCCCTAGAGTCCAAAAGGGTCTAAATTAACCACCGCTCCCCCTAGAGTCCTAAAGGGTCTAAAATAACCACCGCTCCCCCAAGAGTCCTAAAGGGTCTAAATACAACAATGCCCCCCTACAGTCCTAAAGGGTTTAAATTAACCACCGCTCCCTAGAGTCCTAAAGGGTCTAAAATAACCACCGCTCACCCTAGAGTCCTAAAGGCTCGAAATACACCCCTGCCCTCCTGCAGTCCTAAAGGGTCTAAATTAACCACTGCTCCCTAGAGTCCAAAAGGGTCTAAATTACCACCGCTCCCTAGAGTCCTAAAGGGTCTAAATTAACCACTGCCCCCCCCTAGAGTCCTAAAGGGTCTAAATTAACCACTACCTCCCCTAGAGTCCTAAAGGGTCTAAATTAACCACTGCCCCCCTAGAGTCCTAAAGGGTCTAAATTAACCACTGCCCCCTAGAGTCCCAAAGGGTCTAAATTAACCACCCCTCCCCCTAGACTCCTGAAGGGTCTAAATTAACCACTGCCCCCCTAGATTCTTAAAGGGTCTAAATTAACCACCGCTCCCTAGAGTCCTAAAGGGTCTAAATTAACCACCGCTCCCTAGGGTCCTAAAGGGTCTAAATTAACCACCGCTCCCGATAGAGTCCTAAAGGGTCTAAATTAACCACCACTCCCTAGAGTCCTAAAGGGTCTAAATTAACCACCGCTCCCCTAGAGTCCGAAAGGGTCTAAATTAACCACCGCTCCCCCTAGAGTCCTAAAGGGTCTAAATTAACCACCACTCCCTAGAGTCCTAAAGGGTCTAAATTAACCACCGCCACTCCCTAGAGTCCGAAAGGGTCTAAATTAACCACCGCTCCCCCTAGAGTCCAAAAGGGTCTAAATTAACCACCGCTCCCCCTAGAGTCCTAAAGGGTCTAAATTAACCACCGCTCCCCTAGAGTCCTAAAGGGTCTAAATTAACCACCTCTCCCCTAGAGTCCTAAAGGGTCTAAATTAACCACCACTCCCTAGAGTCCAAAAGGGTCTAAATTAACCACCGCTCCCCCTAGAGTCCTAAAGGGTCTAAATTAACCACCGCTCCCTAGATTCCTAAAGGGTCTAAATTAACCACCACTCCCCCTAGAGTGCTAAAGGGTCTAAATTAACCACCACTCCCTAGAGTCCTAAAGGGTCTAAATTAACCACAGCTCCCCCAAGAGTCCTAAAGGGTCTAAATTAACCACCGCTCCCCCTAGAGTCCAAAAGGGTCTAAATTAACCACCGCTCCCCCTAGAGTCCTAAAGGGTCTAAAATAACCACCGCTCCCCCTAGAGTCCTAAAGGGTCTAAATTAACAATGCCCCCTAGAGTCCTAAAGGGTCTAAATTAACCACCGCTCCCTAGAGTCCTAAAGGGTCTAAATTAACCACCGCTCACCCTAGAGTCCTAAAGGGTCTAAATAACCCCTGCCCCCTAGAGTCCTAAAGGGTCTAAATTAACCACTGCTCCCTAGAGTCCAAAAGGGTCTAAAACCAGCTCCCTAGAGTCCTAAAGGGTCTAAATTAACCACTGCCCCCTAGAGTCCTAAAGGGTCTAAATTAACCACTACCTCCCCTAGAGTCCTAAAGGGTCTAAATTAACCACCGCCCCCTAGAGTCCTAAAGGGTCTAAATTAACCACTGCCCCCTAGAGTCCTAAAGGGTCTAAATTAACCACTGCTCCCCCTAGAGTCCTAAAGGGTCTAAATTAACCACCGCCCCCTAGAGTCCTAAAGGGTCTAAATTAACCACCGCTCCCAAGAGTCCAAAAGGGTCTAAATTACCACCGCTCCCTAGAGTCCTAAAGGGTCTAAATTAACCACCGCTCCCCCTAGAGTCCTAAAGGGTCTAAATTAACCACCACTCCCTAGAGTCCTAAAGGGTCTAAATTAACCACCGCTCCCGCTAGAGTCCTAAAGGGTCTAAATTAACCACCACTCCCTAGAGTCCAAAAGGGTCTAAATTAACCACCGCTCCCACTACAGTCCTAAAGGGTCTAAATTCACCACCGCTTCCTAGAGTCCTAAAGGGTCTAAATTAACCACCACTCACCCTAGAGTACTAAAGGGTCTAAATTAACCACCACTCCTTAGAGTACTAAAGGGTCTAAATTAACCACCGCTCCCCCTAGAGTCCTAAAGGGTCTAAATAACAATGCCCCCCTACAGTCCTAAAGGGTCTAAATTAACCACCGCTCCCTAGATTCCTAAAGGGTCTAAATTAACCACCGCTCCAGTAGACCCTAGAGTCCTAAAGGGTCTAAATTTATCCTAGGTATTCCACCTGCCCTCCCTAAAGACCACTGTCCTAAAGGGTCTAAATTAACCACCGCTCCCCTAGAGTCCTAAAGGGTCTAAATTAACCACTGCCCCCTAAATTAACCACCGCTCCCTAGAGTCCTAAAGGGTCTAAATTAACCACCACTCCCTAGAGTCCTAGTCTAAAGCACCATGGTCTAAATTAACCACTACCACCCCCCTAGAGTCCTAAAGGGTCTAAATTAACCACCGCTCCCCTAGAGTCCTAAAGGGTCTAAATTAACCTAAACCGCCCCCCTAGAGTCCTAAAGGGTCTAAATTAAACCATTCCGCATCCCCTAGTCCTAAAGGGTCTAAATTAACCACCGCTTCCCTAATAGAGTCCTAAGGGTCCTAAAGGGTCTAAATTAACCACTGACTCCCTAAGTGACTAAAGGGTCCCTAGAGTCCTAAAGGGTCTAAATTAACCACCAGGGTCTAAATTAACCACGCAATCCCCTAGAGTCCCAAAGGGTCTAAATTAACCACCCCCCTAGAGTCCTGAAGGGTCTAAATTAACCACTGTCCCTAGATCCTAAAGGGTCTAAATTAACCACCGCTCCCAAGAGTCCAAAAGGGTCTAAATTACCCGCTCCCTAGGGTCCTAAAGGACCGTCTAGATTCCTAAAGGGTCTAAATTAACCACGCTCCCTAGAGTCCTAAAGGGTCTAAATTAACCACCGCTCCCTAGAGTCCGAAAGGGTCTAAATTAACCACCGCTCCCCCTAGAGTCCTAAAGGGTCTAAATTAACCACCACTCCCTAGAGTCCCAAATGGTCTAAATTAACCACTGCCACTCCCTAGAGTCCTAAAGGGTCTAAATTAACCACCGCCCCTAGAGTCCCTCCCCCTAGAGTCCTAAAGGGTCTAAATTAACCACCGCTCCCTAGAGTCCTAAAGGGTCTAAATTAACCACCGCTCCCCTAGAGTCCTAAAGGGTCTAAATTAACCACCGCTCCCCTAGAGTCCTAAAGGGTCTAAATTAACCACCACTCCCTAGAGTCCTAAAGGGTCTAAATTAACCACTGCTCCCTAGAGTCCTAAAGGGTCTAAATTAACCACTCTCCCTAGAGTCCAAAAGGGTCTAAATTAACCACCGCTCCCCTAGAGTCCTAAAGGGTCTAAATTAACCAGCCCCCTAGAGTCCTAAAGGGTCTTAATAACCACCGCTCCCTAGATTCCTAAAGGGTCTAAATTAACCACCGCTCCCTAGAGTCCTAAAGGGTCTAAATTAACCACCGCTCCCCCTAGAGTCCAAAAGGGTCTAAATCAACCACTGCTTCCTAGAGTCCTGAAGGGTCTAAATTAACCACCGCTCCCCCTAGAGTCCTAAAGGGTCTAAATTAACCACCGCTCCCTAGATTCCTAAAGGGTCTAAATTAACCACCGCTCCCAAGAGTCCAAAGGGTCTAAATTACCACCGCTCCCTAGGGTCCTAAAGGGTCTTTAATAACCACCGCTCCCTAGATTCCTAAAGGGTCTAAATGAACCACCGCTCCCGCTAAAGTCCTAAAGGGTCTTTAATAACCAACGCTCCCTAGATTCCTAAAGGGTCTAAATTAACCACCGCTCCCTACAGTCCGAAAGGGTCTAAATTAACCACCGCTCCCCCTAGAGTCCAAAAGGGTCTAAATTAACCACTGCTCCCCCTAGAGTCCTAAAGGGTCTAAATTAACCACCGCTCCCCCTAGAGTCCTAAAGGGTCTAAATTAACCACCTCTCCCCCAAGAGTCATAAAGGGTCTAAATTAACCACCACTCCATAGAGTCCTAAAGGGTCTAAATTAATCACCGCTCCCCCTAGAGTCCAAAAGGGTCTAAATTAAACACCGCTCCCTAGATTCCTAAAGGGTCTAAATTAACCACCGCTCCACCTAGAGTGCTAAAGGGTCTAAATTAACCACCACTCCCTAGAGTCCTAAAGGGTCTAAATTAACCACAGCTCCCCCAAGAGTCCTAAAGGGTCTAAATTAACCACCACTCCGTAGAGTCCTAAAAGGTCTAAATTAACCACCGCTCCCCCTAGAGTCCAAAAGGGTCTAAATTAACCACCGCTCCCCCTAGAGTCCTAAAGGGTCTAAAATAACCACCGCTCCCCCAAGAGTCCTAAAGGGTCTAAATACAACAATGCCCCCCTACAGTCCTAAAGGGTTTAAATTAACCACCGCTCCCTAGAGTCCTAAAGGGTCTAAAATAACCACCGCTCACCCTAGAGTCCTAAAGGCTCGAAATACACCCCTGCCCTCCTGCAGTCCTAAAGGGTCTAAATTAACCACTGCTCCCTAGAGTCCAAAAGGGTCTAAATTACCACCGCTCCCTAGAGTCCTAAAGGGTCTAAATTAACCACTGCCCCCCCCTAGAGTCCTAAAGGGTCTAAATTAACCACTACCTCCCCTAGAGTCCTAAAGGGTCTAAATTAACCACTGCCCCCCCTAGAGTCCTAAAGGGTCTAAATTAACCACTGCCCCCTAGAGTCCCAAAGGGTCTAAATTAACCACCCCTCCCCCTAGAGTCCTGAAGGGTCTAAATTAACCACTGCCCCCCTAGATTCCTAAAGGGTCTAAATTAACCACCGCTCCCAAGAGTCCAAAAGGGTCTAAATTACCACCGCTCCCTAGGGTCCTAAAGGGTCTTAATAACCACCGCTCCCTAGATTCCTAAAGGGTCTAAATTAACCAACGCTCCCTAGAGTCCTAAAGGGTCTAAATTAACCACCGCTCCCTAGAGTCCGAAAGGGTCTAAATTAACCACCGCTCCCCCTAGAGTCCTAAAGGGTCTAAATTAACCACCACTCCCTAGAGTCCCAAATGGTCTAAATTAACCACTGCCACTCCCTAGAGTCCTAAAGGGTCTAAATTAACCACCGCTCCCTAGAGTCCGAAAGGGTCTAAATTAACCACCGCTCCCCCTAGAGTCCTAAAGGGTCTAAATTAACCACCGCTCCCTAGAGTCCGAAAGGGTCTAAATTAACCACCGCTCCCCCTAGAGTCCTAAAGGGTCTAAATTAACCACCACTCCCTAGAGTCCCAAATGGTCTAAATTAACCACTGCCACTCCCTAGAGTCCTAAAGGGTCTAAATTAACCACCGCTCCCTAGAGTCCGAAAGGGTCTAAATTAACCACCGCTCCCCCTAGAGTCCAAAAGGGTCTAAATTAACCACCGATTCCTAGAGTCCTAAAGGGTCTTTAATAACCACCGCTCCCTAGATTCCTAAAGGGTCTAAATTAACCACCGCTCCCTAGAGTCCGAAAGGGTAAAAATTAACCACCGCTCCCCCTAGAGTCCAAAAGGGTCTAAATCAACCACTGCTTCCTAGAGTCCTGAAGGGTCTAAATTAACCACCGCTCCCCCTAGAGTCCTAAAGGGTCTAAATTAACCACCGCTCCCTAGAGTCCGAAAGGGTCTAAATTAACCACTGCCCCCCTAGAGTCCTAAAGGCTCTAAATTAACCACTGCCCCCCCTAGAGTCCTAAAGGGTCTAAATTAACCACTGCCCCCCCTAGAGTCCTAAAGGGTCTAAATTAACCACTGCCCCCCTAGAGTCCTAAAGGCTCTAAATTAACCACTGCCCCCTAGAGTCCTAAAGGGTCTAAATTAACCACCGCTCCCCCTAGAGTCCTGAAGGGTCTAAATTAACCACTGCCCCCCTAGATTCCTAAAGGGTCTAAATTAACCACCGCTCCCAAGAGTCCAAAAGGGTCTAAATTACCACCGCTCCCTAGGGTCCTAAAGGGTCTTTAATAACCACCGCTCCCTAGATTCCTAAAGGGTCTAAATGAACCACCGCTCCCGCTAAAGTCCTAAAGGGTCTTTAATAACCAACGCTCCCTAGATTCCTAAAGGGTCTAAATTAACCACCGCTCCCCCTAGAGTCCTAAAGGGTCTAAATTAACCACCGCTCCCCCTAGAGTCCTAAAGGGTCTAAATTAACCACTGCTCCCCCTAGAGTCCTAAAGGGTCTAAATTAACCACCGCTCCCTCTAGAGTCCTAAAGGGTCTAAATTAACCACTCCCCCAACAGTCATAAAGGGTCTAAATTAACCACCACTCCATAGAGTCCTAAAGGGTCTAAATTAACCACCGCTCCCCCTAGAGTCCAAAAGGGTCTAAATTAAACACCGCTCCCTAGATTCCTAAAGGGTCTAAATTAACCACCGCTCCCCCTAGAGTGCTAAAGGGTCTAAATTAACCACCACTCCCTAGAGTCCTAAAGGGTCTAAATTAACCACAGCTCCCCCAAGAGTCCTAAAGGGTCTAAATTAACCACCACTCCGTAGAGTCCTAAAAGGTCTAAATTAACCACCGCTCCCCCTAGAGTCCAAAAGGGTCTAAATTAACCACCGCTCCCCCTAGAGTCCTAAAGGGTCTAAAATAACCACCGCTCCCCCAAGAGTCCTAAAGGGTCTAAATACAACAATGCCCCCCTACAGTCCTAAAGGGTTTAAATTAACCACCGCTCCCTAGAGTCCTAAAGGGTCTAAAATAACCACCGCTCACCCTAGAGTCCTAAAGGCTCGAAATACACCCCTGCCCTCCTGCAGTCCTAAAGGGTCTAAATTAACCACTGCTCCCTAGAGTCCAAAAGGGTCTAAATTACCACCGCTCCCTAGAGTCCTAAAGGGTCTAAATTAACCACTGCCCCCCCCTAGAGTCCTAAAGGGTCTAAATTAACCACTACCTCCCCTAGAGTCCTAAAGGGTCTAAATTAACCACCGCCCCCTAGAGTCCAAAAGGGTCTAAATTAACCACTGCCCCCTAGAGTCCCAAAGGGTCTAAATTAACCACCCCTCCCCCTAGAGTCCTGAAGGGTCTAAATTAACCACTGCCCCCCTAGATTCCTAAAGGGTCTAAATTAACCACCGCTCCCAAGAGTCCAAAAGGGTCTAAATTACCACCGCTCCCTAGGGTCCTAAAGGGTCTTAATAACCACCGCTCCCTAGATTCCTAAAGGGTCTAAATTAACCAACGCTCCCTAGAGTCCTAAAGGGTCTAAATTAACCACCGCTCCCCCTAGAGTCCTAAAGGGTCTAAATTAACCACCACTCCCTAGAGTCCCAAATGGTCTAAATTAACCACTGCCACTCCCTAGAGTCCTAAAGGGTCTAAATTAACCACCGCTCCCTAGAGTCCGAAAGGGTCTAAATTAACCACCGCTCCCCCTAGAGTCCAAAAGGGTCTAAATTAACCACCGCTTCCTAGAGTCCTAAAGGGTCTTTAATAACCACCGCTCCCTAGATTCCTAAAGGGTCTAAATTAACCACCGCTCCCTAGAGTCCGAAAGGGTCAAAATTAACCACCGCTCCCTAGATTCCTAAAGGGTCTAAATTAACCACCACTCCCCCTAGAGTGCTAAAGGGTCTAAATTAACCACCACTCCCTAGAGTCCTAAAGGGTCTAAATTAACCACAGCTCCCCCAAGAGTCCTAAAGGGTCTAAATTAACCACCACTCCGTAGAGTCCTAAAAGGTCTAAATTAACCACCGCTCCCCCTAGAGTCCAAAAGGGTCTAAATTAACCACCGCTCCCCCTAGAGTCCTAAAGGGTCTAAAATAACCACCGCTCCCCCAAGAGTCCTAAAGGGTCTAAATACAACAATGCCCCCCTACAGTCCTAAAGGGTTTAAATTAACCACCGCTCCCTAGAGTCCTAAAGGGTCTAAAATAACCACCGCTCACCCTAGAGTCCTAAAGGCTCGAAATACACCCCTGCCCTCCTGCAGTCCTAAAGGGTCTAAATTAACCACTGCTCCCTAGAGTCCAAAAGGGTCTAAATTACCACCGCTCCCTAGAGTCCTAAAGGGTCTAAATTAACCACTGCCCCCCCCTAGAGTCCTAAAGGGTCTAAATTAACAACTAACTCCCCTAGAGTCCTAAAGGGTCTAAATTAACCACTGCCCCCCCTAGAGTCCTAAAGGGTCTAAATTAACCACTGCCCCCTAGAGTCCCAAAGGGTCTAAATTAACCACCCCTCCCCCTAGAGTCCTGAAGGGTCTAAATTAACCACTGCCCCCTAGATTCCTAAAGGGTCTAAATTAACCACCGCTCCCAAGAGTCCAAAAGGGTCTAAATTACCACCGCTCCCTAGGGTACTAAAGGGTCTTAATAACCACCGCTCCCTAGATTCCTAAAGGGTCTAAATTAACCAACGCTCCCTAGAGTCCTAAAGGGTCTAAATTAACCACCGCTCCCTAGAGTCCGAAAGGGTCTAAATTAACCACCGCTCCCCCTAGAGTACTAAAGGGTCTAAATTAACCACCACTCCCTAGAGTCCCAAATGGTCTAAATTAACCACTGCCACTCCCTAGAGTCCTAAAGGGTCTAAATTAACCACCGCTCCCTAGAGTCCGAAAGGGTCTAAATTAACCACCGCTCCCCCTAGAGTCCAAAAGGGTCTAAATTAACCACCGCTTCCTAGAGTCCTAAAGGGTCTTTAATAACCACCGCTCCCTAGATTCCTAAAGGGTCTAAATTAACCACCGCTCCCTAGAGTCCAAAAGGGTAAAAATTAACCACCGCTCCCCCTAGAGTCCAAAAGGGTCTAAATCAACCACTGCTTCCTAGAGTCCTGAAGGGTCTAAATTAACCACCGCTCCCCTAGAGTCCTCAAGGGTCTAAATTAACCACCGCTCCCACCAGAGTGCTAAAGGGTCTAAATTAACCACCACTCCCTAGAGTCCTAAAGGGTCTAAATTAACCACCACTCCCTAGAGTCCTAAAGGGTCTAAATTAACCACTTCTCCCCTAGAGTCCTGAAGGGTCTAAATTAACCACTGCCCCCTAGATTCCTAAAGGGTCTAATTTAACCACCGCTCCCAAGAGTCCAAAAGGGTCTAAATTACCACCGCTCCCTAGGGTCCTAAAGGGTCTTTAATAACCACCGCTCCCTAGATTCCTAAAGGGTCTAAATTAACCACCGCTCCCACTAGAGTCCAAAAGGGTCTTTAATAACCACCGCTCCCTAGATTCCTAAAGGGTCTAAATTAACCAACGCTCCCTAGAGTCCTAAAGGGTCTAAATTAACCACCGCTCCCTAGAGTCCGAAAGGGTCTAAATTAACCACCGCTCTCCCTAGAGTCCGAAAGGGTCAAAATTAACCACCGCTCCCCCTAGAGTCCAAAAGGGTCTAAATCAACCACTGCTTCCTAGAGTCCTGAAGGATCTAAATTAACCACCGCTCCCCCTAGAGTCCTCAAGGGTCTAAATTAACCACCGCTCCCACCAGAGTGCTAAAGGGTCTAAATTAACCACCACTCCCTAGAGTCCTAAAGGGTCTAAATTAACCACCACTCCCTAGAGTCCTAAAGGGTCTAAATTAACCACTTCTCCCCCTAGAGTCCTGAAGGGTCTAAATTAACCACCCCCCCTAGATTCCTAAAGGGTCTAATTTAACCACCGCTCCCAAGAGTCCAAAAGGGTCTAAATTAACACCGCTCCCTAGGGTCCTAAAGGGTCTTTAATAACCACCGCTCCCTAGATTCCTAAAGGGTCTAAATTAACCACCGCTCCCACTAGAGTACTAAAGGGTCTAAATTAACCACCGCTCCCCCTAGAGTCCAAAAGGGTCTAAATTACCACCGCTCCCTAGGGTCCTAAAGGGTCTTTAATAACCACCGCTCCCTAGATTCCTAAAGGGTCTAAATTAACCAACGCTCCCTAGAGTCCTAAAGGGTCTAAATTAACCACCGCTCCCTAGAGTCCGAAAGGGTCTAAATTAACCACCGCTCTCCCTAGAGTCCTAAAGGGTCTAAATTAACCACCACTCCCTAGAGTCCTAAAGGGTCTAAATTAACCACCGCTCCCCCTAGAGTCCGAAAGGGTCAAAATTAACCACCGCTCCCCCTAGAGTCCAAAAGGGTCTAAATCAACCACTGCTTCCTAGAGTCCTGAAGGGTCTAAATTAACCACCGCTCCCCCTAGAGTCCTAAAGGGTCTTTAATAACCACCGCTCCCTAGATTCCTAAAGGGTCTAAATTAACCACCGCTCCCTAGAGTCCAAAAGGGTAAAAATTAACCACCGCTCCCCCTAGAGTCCAAAAGGGTCTAAATCAACCACTGCTTCCTAGAGTCCTGAAGGGTCTAAATTAACCACCGCTCCCCCTAGAGTCCTCAAGGGTCTAAATTAACCACCGCTCCCACCAGAGTGCTAAAGGGTCTAAATTAACCACCACTCCCTAGAGTCCTAAAGGGTCTAAATTAACCACCACTCCCTAGAGTCCTAAAGGGTCTAAATTAACCACTTCTCCCCCTAGAGTCCTGAAGGGTCTAAATTAACCACTGCCCCCCTAGATTCCTAAAGGGTCTAATTTAACCACCGCTCCCAAGAGTCCAAAAGGGTCTAAATTACCACCGCTCCCTAGGGTCCTAAAGGGTCTTTAATAACCACCGCTCCCTAGATTCCTAAAGGGTCTAAATTAACCACCGCTCCCACTAGAGTCCAAAAGGGTCTAAATTACCACCGCTCCCTAGGGTCCTAAAGGGTCTTTAATAACCACCGCTCCCTAGATTCCTAAAGGGTCTAAATTAACCAACGCTCCCTAGAGTCCTAAAGGGTCTAAATTAACCACCGCTCCCTAGAGTCCGAAAGGGTCTAAATTAACCACCGCTCTCCCTAGAGTCCGAAAGGGTCAAAATTAACCACCGCTCCCCCTAGAGTCCAAAAGGGTCTAAATCAACCACTGCTTCCTAGAGTCCTGAAGGATCTAAATTAACCACCGCTCCCCCTAGAGTCCTCAAGGGTCTAAATTAACCACCGCTCCCACCAGAGTGCTAAAGGGTCTAAATTAACCACCACTCCCTAGAGTCCTAAAGGGTCTAAATTAACCACCACTCCCTAGAGTCCTAAAGGGTCTAAATTAACCACTTCTCCCCTAGAGTCCTGAAGGGTCTAAATTAACCACTGCCCCCCTAGATTCCTAAAGGGTCTAATTTAACCACCGCTCCCAAGAGTCCAAAAGGGTCTAAATTACCACCGCTCCCTAGGGTCCTAAAGGGTCTTTAGTAACCACCGCTCCCTAGATTCCTAAAGGGTCTAAATTAACCACCGCTCCCACTAGAGTACTAAAGGGTCTAAATTAACCACCGCTCCCCCTAGAGTCCAAAAGGGTCTAAATTACCACCGCTCCCTAGGGTCCTAAAGGGTCTTTAATAACCACGCTCCCTAGATTCCTAAAGGGTCTAAATTAACCAACGCTCCCTAGAGTCCTAAAGGGTCTAAATTAACCACCGCTCCCTAGAGTCCGAAAGGGTCTAAATTAACCACCGCTCTCCCTAGAGTCCTAAAGGGTCTAAATTAACCACCACTCCCTAGAGTCCTAAAGGGTCTGAATTAACCACCGCTCCCCCTAGAGTCCGAAAGGGTCAAAATTAACCACCGCTCCCCCTAGAGTCCAAAAGGGTCTAAATCAACCACTGCTTCCTAGAGTCCTGAAGGGTCTAAATTAACCACCGCTCCCCTAGAGTCCTCAAGGGTCTAAATTAACCACCGCTCCCACCAGAGTGCTAAAGGGTCTAAATTAACCACCACTCCCTAGAGTCCTAAAGGGTCTAAATTAACCACCACTCCCTAGAGTCCTAAAGGGTCTAAATTAACCACTTCTCCCCCTAGAGTCCTGAAGGGTCTAAATTAACCACTGCCCCCCTAGATTCCTAAAGGGTCTAATTTAACCACCGCTCCCAATAGTCCAAAAGGGTCTAAATTACCACCGCTCCCTACTGTCCTAAAGGGTCTTTAATAACCACCGCTCCCTAGATTCCTAAAGGGTCTAAATTAACCACCGCTCCCACTAGAGTGCTAAAGGGTCTAAATTAACCACCGCTCCCCCTAGAGTCCAAAAGGGTCTAAATTACCACCGCTCCCTAGGGTCCTAAAAGGTCTTTAATAACCACCGCTCCCTAGATTCCTAAAGGGTCTAAATTAACCAACGCTCCCTAGAGTCCTAAAGGGTCTAAATTAACCACCGCTCCCCTAGAGTCCAAAAGGGTCTAAATTACCACCGCTCCCTAGGGTCCTAAAGGGTCTTTAATAACCACCGCTCCCTAGATTCCTAAAGGGTCTAAATTAACCAACGCTCCCTAGAGTCCTAAAGGGTCTAAATTAACCACCGCTCCCTAGAGCACGAAAGGGTCTAAATTAACCACCGCTCTCCCTAGAGTCCTAAAGGGTCTAAATTAACCACCACTCCCTAGAGTCCTAAAGGGTCTGAATTAACCACCGCTCCCCCTAGAGTCCGAAAGGGTCAAAATTAACCACCGCTCCCCCTAGAGTCCAAAAGGGTCTAAATCAACCACTGCTTCCTAGAGTCCTGAAGGGTCTAAATTAACCACCGCTCCCCCTAGAGTCCTCAAGGGTCTAAATTAACCACCGCTCCCACCAGAGTGCTAAAGGGTCTAAATTAACCACCACTCCCTAGAGTCCTAAAGGGTCTAAATTAACCACCACTCCCTAGAGTCCTAAAGGGTCTAAATTAACCACTTCTCCCCCTAGAGTCCTGAAGGGTCTAAATTAACCACTGCCCCCCTAGATTCCTAAAGGGTGTAATTTAACCACCGCTCCCAAGAGTCCAAAAGGGTCTAAATTACCACCGCTCCCTAGGGTCCTAAAGGGTCTTTAATAACCACCGCTCCCTAGATTCCTAAAGGGTCTAAATTAACCACCGCTCCCACTAGAGTGCTAAAGGGTCTAAATTAACCACCGCTCCCCCTAGAGTCCAAAAGGGTCTAAATTAACCACCGCTTCCTAGAGTCCTAAAGGGTCTTTAATAACCACCGCTCCCTAGATTCCTAAAGGGTCTAAATTAACAACCGCTCCCTAGAGTCCGAAAGGGTCAAAATTAACCACCGCTCCCTAGATTCCTAAAGGGTCTAAATTAACCACCGCTCCCCCTAGAGTGCTAAAGGGTCTAAATTAACCACCACTCCCTAGAGTCCTAAAGGGTCTAAATTAACCACAGCTCCCCCAAGAGTCCTAAAGGGTCTAAATTAACCACCACTCCGTAGAGTCCTAAAAGGTCTAAATTAACCACCGCTCTCCCCTAGAGTCCAAAAGGGTCTAAATTAACCACCGCTCCCCCTAGAGTCCTAAAGGGTCTAAAATAACCACCGCTCCCCCAAGAGTCCTAAAGGGTCTAAATACAACAATGCCCCCCTACAGTCCTAAAGGGTTTAAATTAACCACCGCTCCCTAGAGTCCTAAAGGGTCTAAAATAACCACCGCTCACCCTAGAGTCCTAAAGGCTCGAAATACACCCCTGCCCTCCTGCAGTCCTAAAGGGTCTAAATTAACCACTGCTCCCTAGAGTCCAAAAGGGTCTAAATTACCACCGCTCCCTAGAGTCCTAAAGGGTCTAAATTAACCACTGCCCCCCTAGAGTCCTAAAGGGTCTAAATTAACAACTAACTCCCCTAGAGTCCTAAAGGGTCTAAATTAACCACTGCCCCCCTAGAGTCCTAAAGGGTCTAAATTAACCACTGCCCCCTAGAGTCCCAAAGGGTCTAAATTAACCACCCCTCCCCCTAGAGTCCTGAAGGGTCTAAATTAACCACTGCCCCCCTAGATTCCTAAAGGGTCTAAATTAACCACCGCTCCCAAGAGTCCAAAAGGGTCTAAATTACCACCGCTCCCTAGGGTACTAAAGGGTCTTAATAACCACCGCTCCCTAGATTCCTAAAGGGTCTAAATTAACCAACGCTCCCTAGAGTCCTAAAGGGTCTAAATTAACCACCGCTCCCTAGAGTCCGAAAGGGTCTAAATTAACCACCGCTCCCCCTAGAGTACTAAAGGGTCTAAATTAACCACCACTACCTAGAGTCCCAAATGGTCTAAATTAACCACTGCCACTCCCTAGAGTCCTAAAGGGTCTAAATTAACCACCGCTCCCTAGAGTCCGAAAGGGTCTAAATTAACCACCGCTCCCCCTAGAGTCCAAAAGGGTCTAAATTAACCACCGCTTCCTAGAGTCCTAAAGGGTCTTTAATAACCACCGCTCCCTAGATTCCTAAAGGGTCTAAATTAACCACCGCTCCCTAGAGTCCAAAAGGGTAAAAATTAACCACCGCTCCCCCTAGAGTCCAAAAGGGTCTAAATCAACCACTGCTTCCTAGAGTCCTGAAGGGTCTAAATTAACCACCGATCCCCCTAGAGTCCTCAAGGGTCTAAATTAACCACCGCTCCCACCAGAGTGCTAAAGGGTCTAAATTAACCACCACTCCCTAGAGTCCTAAAGGGTCTAAATTAACCACCACTCCCTAGAGTCCTAAAGGGTCTAAATTAACCACTTCTCCCCCTAGAGTCCTGAAGGGTCTAAATTAACCACTGCCCCCTAGATTCCTAAAGGGTCTAATTTAACCACCGCTCCCAAGAGTCCAAAGGGGTCTAAATTACCACCGCTCCCTAGGGTCCTAAAGGGTCTTTAATAACCACCGCTCCCTAGATTCCTAAAGGGTCTAAATTAACCACCGCTCCCACTAGAGTCCAAAAGGGTCTAAATTACCACCGCTCCCTAGGGTCCTAAAGGGTCTTTAATAACCACCGCTCCCTAGATTCCTAAAGGGTCTAAATTAACCAACGCTCCCTAGAGTCCTAAAGGGTCTAAATTAACCACCGCTCCCTAGAGTCCGAAAGGGTCTAAATTAACCACCGCTCTCCCTAGAGTCCGAAAGGGTCAAAATTAACCACCGCTCCCCCTAGAGTCCAAAAGGGTCTAAATCAACCACTGCTTCCTAGAGTCCTGAAGGATCTAAATTAACCACCGCTCCCCCTAGAGTCCTCAAGGGTCTAAATTAACCACCGCTCCCACCAGAGTGCTAAAGGGTCTAAATTAACCACCACTCCCTAGAGTCCTAAAGGGTCTAAATTAACCACCACTCCCTAGAGTCCTAAAGGGTCTAAATTAACCACTTCTCCCCCTAGAGTCCTGAAGGGTCTAAATTAACCACTGCCCCCCTAGATTCCTAAAGGGTCTAATTTAACCACCGCTCCCAAGAGTCCAAAAGGGTCTAAATTAACACCGCTCCCTAGGGTCCTAAAGGGTCTTTAATAACCACCGCTCCCTAGATTCCTAAAGGGTCTAAATTAACCACCGCTCCCACTAGAGTACTAAAGGGTCTAAATTAACCACCGCTCCCCCTAGAGTCCAAAAGGGTCTAAATTACCACCGCTCCCTAGGGTCCTAAAGGGTCTTTAATAACCACCGCTCCCTAGATTCCTAAAGGGTCTAAATTAACCAACGCTCCCTAGAGTCCTAAAGGGTCTAAATTAACCACCGCTCCCTAGAGTCCGAAAGGGTCTAAATTAACCACCGCTCTCCCTAGAGTCCTAAAGGGTCTAAATTAACCACCACTCCCTAGAGTCCTAAAGGGTCTGAATTAACCACCGCTCCCCCTAGAGTCCGAAAGAGTCAAAATTAACCACCGCTCCCCCTAGAGTCCAAAAGGGTCTAAATCAACCACTGCTTCCTAGAGTCCTGAAGGGTCTAAATTAACCACCGCTCCCCCTAGAGTCCTAAAGGGTCTTTAATAACCACCGCTCCCTAGATTCCTAAAGGGTCTAAATTAACCACCGCTCCCTAGAGTCCAAAAGGGTAAAAATTAACCACCGCTCCCCCTAGAGTCCAAAAGGGTCTAAATCAACCACTGCTTCCTAGAGTCCTGAAGGGTCTAAATTAACCACCGCTCCCCCTAGAGTCCTCAAGGGTCTAAATTAACCACCGCTCCCACCAGAGTGCTAAAGGGTCTAAATTAACCACCACTCCCTAGAGTCCTAAAGGGTCTAAATTAACCACCACTCCCTAGAGTCCTAAAGGGTCTAAATTAACCACTTCTCCCCCTAGAGTCCTGAAGGGTCTAAATTAACCACTGCCCCCCTAGATTCCTAAAGGGTCTAATTTAACCACCGCTCCCAAGAGTCCAAAAGGGTCTAAATTACCACCGCTCCCTAGGGTCCTAAAGGGTCTTTAATAACCACCGCTCCCTAGATTCCTAAAGGGTCTAAATTAACCACCGCTCCCACTAGAGTCCAAAAGGGTCTAAATTACCACCGCTCCCTAGGGTCCTAAAGGGTCTTTAATAACCACCGCTCCCTAGATTCCTAAAGGGTCTAAATTAACCAACGCTCCCTAGAGTCCTAAAGGGTCTAAATTAACCACCGCTCCCTAGAGTCCGAAAGGGTCTAAATTAACCACCGCTCTCCCTAGAGTCCGAAAGGGTCAAAATTAACCACCGCTCCCCCTAGAGTCCAAAAGGGTCTAAATCAACCACTGCTTCCTAGAGTCCTGAAGGATCTAAATTAACCACCGCTCCCCCTAGAGTCCTCAAGGGTCTAAATTAACCACCGCTCCCACCAGAGTGCTAAAGGGTCTAAATTAACCACCACTCCCTAGAGTCCTAAAGGGTCTAAATTAACCACCACTCCCTAGAGTCCTAAAGGGTCTAAATTAACCACCACTCCCTAGAGTCCTAAAGGGTCTAAATTAACCACTTCTCCCCTAGAGTCCTGAAGGGTCTAAATTAACCACTGCCCCCCTAGATTCCTAAAGGGTCTAATTTAACCACCGCTCCCAAGAGTCCAAAAGGGTCTAAATTACCACCGCTCCCTAGATTCCTAAAGGGTCTAAATTAACCAATGCTCCCTAGAGTCCTAAAGGGTCTAAATTAACCACCGCTCCCTAGAGTCCGAAAGGGTCTAAATTAACCACCGCTCCCTAGAGTCCGAAAGGGTCTAAATTAACCACCGCACCCCCTAGAGTCCTAAAGGGTGTAAATTAACCACCACTCCCTAGAGTCCTAAATGGTCTAAATTAACCACTGCCACTCCCTAGAGTCCTAAAGGGTCTAAATTAACCACCGCTCCCTAGAGTCCGAAAGGGTCTAAATTAACCACCGCTCCCCCTAGAGTCCAAAAGGGTATAAATTAACCACCGCTTCCTAGAGTCCTAAAGGGTCTTTAATAACCACCGCTCCCTAGATTCCTAAAGGGTCTAAATTAACCACCGCTCCCTAGAGTCCGAAAGGGTCAAAATTAACCACCGCTCCCCCTAGAGTCCAAAAGGGTCTAAATCAACCACTGCTTCCTAGAGTCCTGAAGGGTCTAAATTAACCACCGCTCCCCCTAGAGTCCTCAAGGGTCTAAATTAACCACCGCTCCCACCAGAGTGCTAAAGGGTCTAAATTAACCACCACTCCCTAGAGTCCTAAAGGGTCTAAATTAACCACCACTCCCTAGAGTCCTAAAGGGTCTAAATTAATCACTTCTCCCCTAGAGTCCTGAAGGGTCTAAATTAACCACTGCCCCCTAGATTCCTAAAGGGTCTAATTTAACCACCGCTCCCAAGAGTCCAAAAGGGTCTAAATTACCACCGCTCCCTAGGGTCCTAAAGGGTCTTTAATAACCACCGCTCCCTAGATTCCTAAAGGGTCTAAATTAACCACCGCTCCCACTAGAGTGCTAAAGGGTCTAAATTAACCACCGCTCCCCCTAGAGTCCAAAAGGGTCTAAATTACCACCGCTCCCTAGGGTCCTAAAAGGTCTTTAATAACCACCGCTCCCTAGATTCCTAAAGGGTCTAAATTAACCAACGCTCCCTAGAGTCCTAAAGGGTCTAAATTAACCACCGCTCCCCCTAGAGTCCAAAAGGGTCTAAATTACCACCGCTCCCTAGGGTCCTAAAGGGTCTTTAATAACCACCGCTCCCTAGATTCCTAAAGGGTCTAAATTAACCAACGCTCCCTAGAGTCCTAAAGGGTCTAAATTAACCACCGCTCCCTAGAGTCCGAAAGGGTCTAAATTAACCACCGCTCTCCCTAGAGTCCTAAAGGGTCTAAATTAACCACCACTCCCTAGAGTCCTAAAGGGTCTGAATTAACCACCGCTCCCCCTAGAGTCCGAAAGGGTCAAAATTAACCACCGCTCCCCCTAGAGTCCAAAAGGGTCTAAATCAACCACTGCTTCCTAGAGTCCTGAAGGGTCTAAATTAACCACCGCTCCCCCTAGAGTCCTCAAGGGTCTAAATTAACCACCGCTCCCACCAGAGTGCTAAAGGGTCTAAATTAACCACCACTCCCTAGAGTCCTAAAGGGTCTAAATTAACCACCACTCCCTAGAGTCCTAAAGGGTCTAAATTAACCACTTCTCCCCCTAGAGTCCTGAAGGGTCTAAATTAACCACTGCCCCCCTAGATTCCTAAAGGGTGTAATTTAACCACCGCTCCCAAGAGTCCAAAAGGGTCTAAATTACCACCGCTCCCTAGGGTCCTAAAGGGTCTTTAATAACCACCGCTCCCTAGATTCCTAAAGGGTCTAAATTAACCACCGCTCCCACTAGAGTGCTAAAGGGTCTAAATTAACCACCGCTCCCCCTAGAGTCCAAAAGGGTCTAAATTACCACCGCTCCCTAGGGTCCTAAAAGGTCTTTAATAACCACCGCTCCCTAGATTCCTAAAGGGTCTAAATTAACCAACGCTCCCTAGAGTCCTAAAGGGTCTAAATTAACCACCGCTCCCTAGAGTCCGAAAGGGTCTAAATTAACCACCGCTCTCCCTAGAGTCCTAAAGGGTCTAAATTAACCACCACTCCCTAGAGTCCTAAAGGGTCTGAATTAACCACCGCTCCCCCTAGAGTCCTAAAGGGTCTAAATTAACCACCGCTCCCCCTAGACTCCTAAAGGGTCTTTAATAACCACCGCTCCCTAGAGTCCTAAAGGGTCTAAATTAACCACCACTCCCTAGAGTCCTAAATGGTCTAAATTAACCACTGCCACTCCCTAGAGTCCTAAAGGGTCTAAATTAACCACCGCTCCCTAGAGTCCGAAAGGGTCTAAATTAACCACCGCTCCCCCTAGAGTCCAAAAGGGTCTAAATTAACCACCGCTTCCTAGAGTCCTAAAGGGTCTTTAATAACCACCGCTCCCTAGATTCCTAAAGGGTCTAAATTAACCACCGCTCCCTAGAGTCCGAAAGGGTCTAAATTAACCACCGCTCCCCCTAGAGTCCTAAAGGGTCTAAATTAACCACTGCCCCCCCTAGATTCCTAAAGGGTCTAAATTAACCACCACTCCCTAGAGTCCTAAAGGGTCTAAATTAACCACCGCTCCCTAGAGTCCTAAAGGGTCCAAATTAACCACCGCACCCTAGAGTCCTAAAGGGTCTAAATTAACCACCGCTCCCCCTAGAGTCCTAAAGGGTCTAAATTAACCACCGCTCCCCTAGATTCCTAAAGGGTCTAAAATAACCACCGCTCCCTAGAGTCCTAAAGGGTCTAAAATAACCACCGCTCCCCAGAGTTCTAAAGGGTCTAAATTAACCACTGCACCCCTAGAGTCGTAAAGGGTATAAATTAACCACCGCTCCCCCAAGAATCCTAAAGGGTCTAAATTAACCACCGCTCCCCCTAGAGTCGTAAAGGGTCTAAATTAACCACTGCTCCCAAGAGTCCAAAAGGGTCTAAATTACCACCGCTCCCTAGGGTCCTAAAGGGTCTTTAATAACCACCGCTCCCTAGATTCCTAAAGGGTCTAAATTAACCACCGCTCCCACTAGAGTGCTAAAGGGTCTAAATTAACCACCGCTCCCCCTAGAGTCCAAAAGGGTCTAAATTACCACCGCTCCCTAGGGTCCTAAAAGGTCTTTAATAACCACCGCTCCCTAGATTCCTAAAGGGTCTAAATTAACCAACGCTCCCTAGAGTCCTAAAGGGTCTAAATTAACCACGGCTCCCTAGAGTCTGAAAGGGTCTAAATTAAACACCGCTCTCCCTAGAGTCCTAAAGGGTCTAAATTAACCACCACTCCCTAGAGTCCTAAAGGGTCTGAATTAACCACCGCTCCCCCTAGAGTCCGAAAGGGTCTAAATTAACCACCGCTCCCCCTAGACTCCTAAAGGGTCTTTAATAACCACCGCTCCCTAGAGTCCTAAAGGGTCTAAATTAACCACCACTCCCTAGAGTCCTAAATGGTCTAAATTAACCACTGCCACTCCCTAGAGTCCTAAAGGGTCTAAATTAACCACCGCTCCCTAGAGTCCGAAAGGGTCTAAATTAACCACCGCTCCCCCTAGAGTCCAAAAGGGTCTAAATTAACCACCGCTTCCTAGAGTCCTAAAGGGTCTTTAATAACCACCGCTCCCTAGATTCCTAAAGGGTCTAAATTAACCACCGCTCCCTAGAGTCCGAAAGGGTCTAAATTAACCACCGCTCCCCCTAGAGTCCTAAAGGGTCTAAATTAACCACTGCCCCCCCCTAGAGTCCTAAAGGGTCTAAATTAACCACCGCTCCCCTAGATTCCTAAAGGGTCTAAAATAACCACCGCTCCCTAGAGTCCTAAAGGGTCTAAAATAACCACCGCTCCCCAGAGTTCTAAAGGGTCTAAATTAACCACTGCCCCCCTAGAGTCGTAAAGGGTATAAATTAACCACCGCTCCCCCAAGAATCCTAAAGGGTCTAAATTACCACCGCTCCCTAGGGTCCTAAAGGGTCTTAATAACCACCGCTCCCTAGATTCCTAAAGGGTCTAAATTAACCAACGCTCCCTAGAGTCCTAAAGGGTCTAAATTAACCACCGCTCCCTAGAGTCCGAAAGGGTCTAAATTAACCACCGCACCCCCTAGAGTCCTAAAGGGTGTAAATTAACCAACACTCCCTAGAGTCCTAAATGGTCTAAATTAACCACTGCCACTCCCTAGAGTCCTAAAGGGTCTAAATTAACCACCGCTCCCTAGAGTCCGAAAGGGTCTAAATTAACCACCGCTCCCCCTAGAGTCCAAAAGGGTATAAATTAACCACCGCTTCCTAGAGTCCTAAAGGGTCTTTAATAACCACCGCTCCCTAGATTCCTAAAGGGTCTAAATTAACCACCGCTCCCTAGAGTCCGAAAGGGTCAAAATTAACCACCGCTCCCCCTAGAGTCCAAAAGGGTCTAAATCAACCACTGCTTCCTAGAGTCCTGAAGGGTCTAAATTAACCACCGCTCCCCCTAGAGTCCTCAAGGGTCTAAATTAACCACCGCTCCCACCAGAGTGCTAAAGGGTCTAAATTAACCACCACTCCCTAGAGTCCTAAAGGGTCTAAATTAACCACCACTCCCTAGAGTCCTAAAGGGTCTAAATTAACCACTTCTCCCCCTAGAGTCCTGAAGGGTCTAAATTAACCACTGCCCCCCTAGATTCCTAAAGGGTCTAAATTACCACCGCTCCCTAGGGTCCTAAAGGGTCTTTAATAACCACCGCTCCCTAGATTCCTAAAGGGTCTAAATTAACCACCGCTCCCACTAGAGTACTAAAGGGTCTAAATTAACCACCGCTCCCCCTAGAGTCCAAAAGGGTCTAAATTACCACCGCTCCCTAGGGTCCTAAAGGGTCTTTAATAACCACCGCTCCCTAGATTCCTAAAGGGTCTAAATTAACCAACGCTCCCTAGAGTCCTAAAGGGTGTAAATTAACCACCGCTCCCTAGAGTCCGAAAGGGTCTAAATTAACCACCGCTCTCCCTAGAGTCCTAAAGGGTCTAAATTAACCACCACTCCCTAGAGTCCTAAAGGGTCTGAATTAACCACCGCTCCCCCTAGAGTCCGAAGGGGTCAAAATTAACCACCGCTCCCCCTAGAGTCCAAAAGGGTCTAAATCAACCACTGCTTCCTAGAGTCCTGAAGGGTCTAAATTAACCACCGCTCCCCCTAGAGTCCTAAAGGGTCTAAATTAACCACTTCTCCCCCTAGAGTCCTGAAGGGTCTAAATTAACCACTGCCCCCCTAGATTCCTAAAGGGACTAATTTAACCACCGCTCCCAAGAGTCCAAAAGGGTCTAAATTACCACCGCTCCCTAGGGTCCTAAAGGGTCTTTAATAACCACCGCTCCCTAGATTCCTAAAGGGTCTAAATTAACCACCGCTCCCACTAGAGTACTAAAGGGTCTAAATTAACCACCGCTCCCCCTAGAGTCCAAAAGGGTCTAAATTACCACCGCTCCCTAGGGTCCTAAAGGGTCTTTAATAACCACCGCTCCCTAGATTCCTAAATGGTCTAAATTAACCAACGCTCGCTAGAGTCCTAAAGGGTCTAAATTAACCACCGCTCCCTAGAGTCCGAAAGGGTCTAAATTAACCACCGCTCTCCCTAGAGTCCTAAAGGGTCTAAATTAACCACCACTCCCTAGAGTCCTAAAGGGTCTGAATTAACCACCGCTCCCCCTAGAGTCCGAAAGGGTCAAAATTAACCACCGCTCCCCCTAGAGTCCAAAAGGGTCTAAATCAACCACTGCTTCCTAGAGTCCTGAAGGGTCTAAATTAACCACCGCTCCCCCTAGAGTCCTCAAGGGTCTAAATTAACCACCGCTCCCACCAGAGTGCTAAAGGGTCTAAATTAACCACCACTCCCTAGAGTCCTAAAGGGTCTAAATTAACCACCACTCCCTAGAGTCCTAAAGGGTCTAAATTAACCACTTCTCCCCCAAGAGTCCTGAAGGGTCTAAATTACCACTGCCCCCCTAGATTCCTAAAGGGTCTAATTTAACCACCGCTCCCAAGAGTCCAAAAGGGTCTAAATTACCACCGCTCCCTAGGGTCCTAAAGGGTCTTTAATAACCACCGCTCCCTAGATTCCTAAAGGGTCTAAATTAACCACCGCTCCCACTAGAGTACTAAAGGGTCTAAATTAACCACCGCTCCCCCTAGAGTCCAAAAGGGTCTAAATTACCACCGCTCCCTAGGGTCCTAAAAGGTCTTTAATAACCACCGCTCCCTAGATTCCTAAAGGGTCTAAATTAACCAACGCTCCCTAGAGTCCTAAAGGGTCTAAATTAACCACCGCTCCCTAGAGTCCGAAAGAGTCTAAATTAACCACCGCTCCCTAGAGTCCGAAAGGGTCTAAATTAACCACCGCTCCCCCTAGAGTCCTAAAGGGTCTAAATTAACCACTGCCCCCCCTAGAGTCCTAAAGGGTCTAAATTAACCACCACTCCCTAGAGTCCTACAGGGTCTAAATTAACCACCGCTCCCTAGAGTCCTAAAGGGTCTAAATTAACCACCGCACCCTAGAGTCCTAAAGGGTCTAAATTAACCACCGCTCCCCCTAGAGTCCTAAAGGGTCTAAATTAACCACCGCTCCCCTAGATTTCTAAAGGGTCTAAAATAACCACCGCTCCCTAGAGTCCTAAAGGGTCTAAAATAACCACCGCTCCCCAGAGTTCTAAAGGGTCTAAATTAACCACTGCCCCCTAGAGTCGTAAAGGGTATAAATTAACCACCGCTCCCCCAAGAATCCTAAAGGGTCTAAATTAACCACCGCTCCCCCTAGAGTCGTAAAGGGTCTAAATTAACCACTGCCCCCCTAGATTCCTAAAGGGTCTAAATTAACCACCGCTCCCAAGAGTCCAAAAGGGTCTAAATTACCACCGCTCCCTAGGGTCCTAAAGGGTCTTAATAACCACCGCTCCCTAGATTCCTAAAGGGTCTAAATTAACCAACGCTCCCTAGAGTCCTAAAGGGTCTAAATTAACCACCGCTCCCTAGAGTCCGAAAGGGTCTAAATTAACCACCGCACCCCCTAGAGTCCTAAAGGGTGTAAATTAACCACCACTCCCTAGAGTCCTAAATGGTCTAAATTAACCACTGCCACTCCCTAGATTCCTAAAGGGTCTAAATTAACCACCGCTCCCTAGAGTCCGAAAGGGTCAAAATTAACCACCGCTCCCCCTAGAGTCCAAAAGGGTCTAAATCAACCACTGCTTCCTAGAGTCCTGAAGGGTCTAAATTAACCACCGCTCCCCCTAGAGTCCTCAAGGGTCTAAATTAACCACCGCTCCCACCAGAGTGCTAAAGGGTCTAAATTAACCACCACTCCCTAGAGTCCTAAAGGGTCTAAATTAACCACCACTCCCTAGAGTCCTAAAGGGTCTAAATTAACCACTTCTCCCCCTAGAGTCCTGAAGGGTCTAAATTAACCACTGCCCCCCTAGATTCCTAAAGGGTCTAATTTAACCACCGCTCCCAAGAGTCCAAAAGGGTCTAAATTACCACCGCTCCCTAGGGTCCTAAAGGGTCTTTAATAACCACCGCTCCCTAGATTCCTAAAGGGTCTAAATTAACCACCGCTCCCACTAGAGTACTAAAGGGTCTAAATTAACCACCGCTCCCCTAGAGTCCAAAAGGGTCTAAATTACCACCGCTCCCTAGGGTCCTAAAGGGTCTTTAATAACCACCGCTCCCTAGATTCCTAAAGGGTCTAAATTAACCAACGCTCCCTAGAGTCCTAAAGGGTGTAAATTAACCACCGCTCCCTAGAGTCCGAAAGGGTCTAAATTAACCACCGCTCTCCCTAGAGTCCTAAAGGGTCTAAATTAACCACCACTCCCTAGAGTCCTAAAGGGTCTGAATTAACCACCGCTCCCCCTAGGGTCCGAAAGGGTCAAAATTAACCACCGCTCCCCCTAGAGTCCAAAAGGGTCTAAATCAACCACTGCTTCCTAGAGTCCTGAAGGGTCTAAATTAACCACCGCTCCCCCTAGAGTCCTAAAGGGTCTAAATTAACCACTTCTCCCCTAGAGTCCTGAAGGGTCTAAATTAACCACTGCCCCCTAGATTCCTAAAGGGACTAATTTAACCACCGCTCCCAAGAGTCCAAAAGGGTCTAAATTACCACCGCTCCCTAGGGTCCTAAAGGGTCTTTAATAACCACCGCTCCCTAGATTCCTAAAGGGTCTAAATTAACCACCGCTCCCACTAGAGTACTAAAGGGTCTAAATTAACCACCGCTCCCCCTAGAGTCCAAAAGGGTCTAAATTACCACCGCTCCCTAGGGTCCTAAAGGGTCTTTAATAACCACCGCTCCCTAGATTCCTAAATGGTCTAAATTAACCAACGCTCGCTAGAGTCCTAAAGGGTCTAAATTAACCACCGCTCCCTAGAGTCCGAAAGGGTCTAAATTAACCACCGCTCTCCCTAGAGTCCAAAAGGGTCTAAATCAACCACTGCTTCCTAGAGTCCTGAAGGGTCTAAATTAACCACCGCTCCCCCTAGAGTCCTGAAGGGTCTAAATTAACCACCGCTCCCCCTAGAGTCCTCAAGGGTCTAAATTAACCACCGCTCCCACCAGAGTGCTAAAGGGTCTAAATTAACCACCACTCCCTAGAGTCCTAAAGGGTCTAAATTAACCACCACTCCCTAGAGTCCTAAAGGGTCTAAATTAACCACTTCTCCCCCAAGAGTCCTGAAGGGTCTAAATTACCACTGCCCCCCTAGATTCCTAAAGGGTGTAATTTAACCACCGCTCCCAAGAGTCCAAAAGGGTCTAAATTACCACCGCTCCCTAGGGTCCTAAAGGGTCTTTAATAACCACCGCTCCCTAGATTCCTAAAGGGTCTAAATTAACCACCGCTCCCACTAGAGTACTAAAGGGTCTAAATTAACCACCGCTCCACCTAGAGTCCAAAAGGGTCTAAATTACCACCGCTCCCTAGGGTCCTAAAAGGTCTTTAATAACCACCGCTCCCTAGATTCCTAAAGGGTCTAAATTAACCAACGCTCCCTAGAGTCCTAAAGGGTCTAAATTAACCACCGCTCCCTAGAGTCCGAAAGAGTCTAAATTAACCACCGCTCTCCCTAGAGTCCTAAAGGGTCTAAATTAACCACCACTCCCTAGAGTCCTAAAGTGTCTGAATTAACCACCGCTCCCCCTAGAGTCCTAAAGGGTCTAAATTAACCACCGCTCCCCTAGACTCCTAAAGGGTCTTTAATAACCACCGCTCCCTAGAGTCCTAAAGGGTCTAAATTAACCACCACTCCCTAGAGTCCTAAATGGTCTAAATTAACCACTGCCACTCCCTAGAGTCCTAAAGGGTCTAAATTAACCACCGCTCCCTAGAGTCCGAAAGGGTCTAAATTAACCACCGCTCCCCCTAGAGTCCAAAAGGGTCTAAATTAACCACCTCTCCCTAGAGTCCTAAAGGGTCTAAATTAACCACCGCTCCCCTAGAGTCCTAAAGGGTCTAAAATAACCACCGCTCCCTAGAGTCCTAAAGGGTCTAAAATAACCACCGCTCCCCAGAGTTCTGAAGGGTCTAAATTAACCACTGCCCCCCCTAGAGTCCTAAAGGGTCTAAATTAACCACCACTCCCTAGAGTCCTAAAGGGTCTAAATTAACCACCGCTCCCTAGAGTCCTAAAGGGTCTAAATTAACCACCGCACCCTAGAGTCCTAAAGGGTCTAAATTAACCACGGCTCCCCCTAGAGTCCTAAAGGGTCTAAATTAACCACCGCTCCCCTAGATTCCTAAAGGGTCTAAAATAACCACCGCTCCCTAGAGTCCTAAAGGGTCTAAAATAACCACCGGTCCCCAGAGTTCTAAAGGGTCTAAATTAACCACTGCCCCCTTAGAGTCGTAAAGGGTATAAATTAACCACCGCTCCCCCAAGAATCCTAAAGGGTCTAAATTAACCACCGCTCCCCCTAGAGTCGTAAAGGGTATAAATTAACCACCGCCCCCCTAGAGTTGTAAAGGGTATAAATTAACCACTGCCCCCCCTAGAGTCGTCGTAAAGGGTCTAAATTAACCACTGCCCCCCCCCTAGAGTCGTAAAGGGTATAAATTAACTACCTCTCCCCTAGAGTCCTAAAGGGTCTAAAATAACCACCTCTCCCTCTAGAGTCCTAAAGGGTCTAAATTAACCACCGCTCCCTAGAGTCCTAAAGGGTCTTTAATAACCACCGCTCCCTAGATTCCTAAAGGGTCTAAATTAACCACCGCTCCCCCTAGAGTCCTAAAGGGTCTAAATTAACCACCGCTCCCTAGAGTCCTAAAGGGTCTTTTATAACCACCGCTCCCTAGATTCCAAAAGGGTCTAAATTACCACCGCTCCCTCAAGTCCTAAATGGTGTTTTTAGGAGTAGGGGGTTTGTCTCTCCTGGTGTGGTGTCTGATGGAGTAGGGGGTTTGTCTTTCCTGTTGTGGTGTTTTTTTTTTCACCTTTATTTAAACAGGTAGGCTAGTTGAGAACAAGTTCTCATTTGCAACTGCAACCTGGCCAAGATAAAGCATAGCAGTGTGAACAGACAACACAGAGTTACACATGGAGTAAACAATTAACAAGTCAATAACACAGTAGAAAAAAAAGAGGAGTCTATATACGTTGTGTGCAAAAGGCATGAGGAGGTAGGCGAATAATTACAATATTGCAGATTAACACTGGAGTGATAAATGATCAGATGGCCATGTACAGGTAGAGATATTGGTGTGCAAAAGAGCAGAAAAGTAAATAAATAAAAACAGTATGGGGATGAGGTAAGTGAAAATGGGTGGGCTATTTACCAGTAGACTATGTACAGCTGCAGCGATCGGTTAGCTGCTCAGATAGCAGATGTTTGAAGTTGGTGAGGGAGATAAAAGTCTCCAACTTCAGGGATTTTTGCAATTTGTTCCAGTCACAGGCAGCAGAGTACCGGAACGAAAGGCGGCCAAATGAGGTGTTGGCTTTAGGGATGATCAGTGAGATACACCTGCTGGAGCGCGTGCTACGGATGGGTGTTGCCATCGTGACCAGTGAACTGAGATAAGGCGGAGCTTTACCTAGCATGGACTTGTAGATGACCTGGAGCCAGTGGGTCTGGCGACGAATATGTAGCGAGGGCCAGCCGACTAGAGCATACAAATCGCAGTGGTGGGTGGTATAAAGTGCTTTAGTGACAAAACGGATGGCACTGTGGTAAACTGCATCCAGTTTGCTGAGTAGAGTGTTGGAAGCAATTTTGTAGATGACATCGCCGAAGTCGAGGATCGGTAGGATAGTCAGTTTTACTAGGGTAAGTTTGGCGGCGTGAGTGAAGGAGGCTTTGTTGCGGAATAGAAAGCCGACTCTTGATTTGATTTTCGATTGGAGATGTTTGATATGAGTCTGAAAGGAGAGTTTACAGTCTAGCCAGACACCTAGGTACTTATAGATGTCCACATATTCAAGGTCGGAACCATCCAGGGTGGTGATGCTCGTCGGGCATGCGGGTGCAGACAGCGATCGGTTGAAAAGCATGCATTTGGTTTTACTAGCGTTTAAGAGCAGTTGGAGGCCATGGAAGGAGTGTTGTATGGCATTGAAGCTCGTTTGGAGGTTAGATAGCACAGTGTCCAAGGACGGGCCGGAAGTATATAGAATGGTGTCGTATGCGTAGAGGTGGATCAGAGAATCGCCCATAGCATGAGCAACATCATTGATATATACAGAGAAAAGAGTCGGCCAGAGAATTGAACCCTGTGGCACCCCCATAGAGACAGCCTCCGATTTGACACACTGAACTCTATCTGCAAAGTAATTGGTGCACCAGGCAAGGCAGTCATCCGAAAAACCGAGGCTACTGAGTCTGCCGATAAGAATATGGTGATTGACAGAGTCGAAAGCCTTGGCAAGGTCGATGAAGACGGCTGCACAGTACTGTCTTTTATCGATGGCGGTTATGATATCGTTTAGTACCTTGAGTGTGGCTGAGGTGCACCCGTGACCGGCTCGGAAACCAGATTGCACAGCGGAGAAGGTACGGTGGGATTCGAGATGGTCAGTGACCTGTTTGTTGACTTGGCTTTCGAAGACCTTAGATAGGCAGGGCAGGATGGATATAGGTCTGTAACAGTTTGGGTCCAGGGTGTCTCCCCCTTTGAAGAGGGGGATGACTGCGGCAGCTTTCCAATCCTTGGGGATCTCAGACGATATGAAAGAGAGGTTGAACAGGCTGGTAATAGGGGTTGCGACAATGGCGGCGGATAGTTTCAGAAATAGAGGGTCCAGATTGTCAAGCCCAGCTGATTTGTACGGGTCCAGGTTTTGCAGCTCTTTCAGAACATCTGCTATCTGGATTTGGGTAAAGGAGAACCTGGAGGGGCTTGGGCGAGGAGCTGTGGGGGGGGCGGAGCTGTTGGCCGAGGTTGGAGTAGCCAGGCGGAAGGCATGGCCAGCCGTTGAGAAATGCTTGTTGAAGTTTTCGATAATCATGGATTTATCGGTGGTGACCGTGTTACCTAGCCTCAGTGTGGTGGGCAGCTGGGAGGAGGTGCTCTTGTTCTCCATGGACTTCACAGTGTCCCAGAACTTTTTGGAGTTGGAGCTACAGGATGCAAACTTCTGCCTGAAGAAGCTGGCCTTAGCTTTCCTGACTGACTGCGTGTATTGGTTCCTGACTTCTCTGAACAGTTGCATATCGCGGGGACTATTCGATGCTATTGCAGTCCGCCACAGGATGTTTTTGTGCTGGTCGAGGGCAGTCAGGTCTGGAGTGAACCAAGGGCTGTATCTGTTCTTAGTTCTGCATTTTTTGAACGGAGCATGCTTATCTAAAATGGTGAGGAAGTTACTTTTAAAGAATGACCAGGCATCCTCAACTGACAGGATGAGGTCAATGTCCTTCCAGGATACCCGGGCCAGGTCGATTAGAAAGGCCTGCTCACAGAAGTGTTTTAGGGAGCGTTTGACAGTGATGAGGGGTGGTCGTTTGACTGCGGCTCCGTAGCAGATACAGGCAATGAGGCAGTGATCGCTGAGATCCTGGTTGAAGACAGCGGAGGTGTATTTGGAGGGCCAGTTGGTCAGGATGACGTCAATGAGGGTGCCCTTGTTTACAGAGTTAGGGTTGTACCTGGAGGGTTCCTTGATGATTTGTGTGAGATTGCAGGCATCTAGCTTAGATTGTAGGACTGCCGGGGTGTTAAGCATATCCCAGTTTAGGTCACTTAAAAGAACACATTTTGAAGTTAGATGGGGGGCGATCAATTCACAAATGGTGTCCAGGGCACAGCTGAGAGCTGAGGGGGATCGGTAGCAGGCGGCAACAGTGAGAGACTTATTTCTGGAGAGAGTAATTTTCAAAATTAGTAGTTCGAACTGTTTGGGTATGGACTTGGAAAGTTTGACATTACTTTGCAGGCTATCTCTGCAGTAGACTGCAACTCCTCCCCCTTTGGCAGTTCTATCTTGACGGAAGATGTTATAGTTGGGTATGGAAATCTCTGAATGTTTGGTGGCCTTCCTGAGCCAGGACTCAGACACGGCAAGGACATCAGGGTTAGCAGAGTGTGCTAAAGCAGTGAGTAAAACAAACTTAGGGAGGAGGCTTCTGATGTTGACATGCATGAAACCGAGGCTTTTTCGATCACAGAAGTCAACAAATGAGGGTGCCTGGGGACATGCAGGGCCTGGGTTTACCTCCACATCACCCGCGGAACAGAGAAGGAGTAGTATGAGGGTGCGACTAAAGGTTATCAAAACTGGTCGCCTAGAGCATTGGGGACAGAGAATAAGAGGAGCAGGTTTCTGGGCATGGTAGAATATATTCAGGGCATAATGCACAGACAGGGGTATGGTGGGGTGCGTGTACAGCGGAGGTAAGCCCAGGCACTGGGTGATGATGAGAGAGGTTGTATCTCTGGACATGCTGGTTGTAATGGGTGAGGTCACCGCATGTGTGGGAGGTGGGACAAAGGAGGTATCAGGGGTATGAAGAGTGGAACTAGGGTCTCCATTGTGAACTAAAACAATGATAACTAACCTGAACAACAGTATACAAGGCATATTGACATTTGAGAGAGACATACAGCGAGGCATACAGTAATCACAGGTGTTGAATTGGGAAAGCTAGCTAAAACAGTTGGTGAGACAACAACAGCTAATCAGCTAGCACAACAACAGCAGGTAAAATGGCGTTGACTAGGCAACGGGGCCGACAGATAAAACATAAACAAGCAGAATGGAGTACCGTGATTAATGGACAGTCCAGCGTGCATCAGCTATGTAGCCAAGTGATCAGTGTCCAGGGGGCAGGGAAGCTGGATTGGTGAGTGTTATCCAGGTTAAAAAAACTAACAATGACTAAATAGCTTGTAGCTAGTTAGCTGGTTAGCTTCTGGAGGTTCTTGAGTGTGTTCTAAAAATTAAAAATAATAGCGATTCCGTATCACGTATCATCAGGGGCGGCAGGGTAGCCTAGTGGTTAGAGTGTTGGACTAGTAACCGGAAGGTTCCGAGTTCAAACCCCCGAGCTGACAAGGTACAAATCTGTCGTTCTGCCCCTGAAAAGGCAGTTAACCCACTGTTCCCAGGCCGTCATTGAAAATAAGAATGTGTTCTTGACTTGACTGACTTGCCTAGTTAAATAAAGGTTAAAAAAAAAATCACATTGGGTGAGGCACGTTACCGGAAGGTATAAACAAATTAAATATCGAAAAGAGATAGAGAGTAAATATGGGTCCAGTGAGTGTTTGGGACGCGGCGATTCAGACTGTTAGCAGGCCTGTGCTAACAAGCTAACAGTTAGTAGGCCGGGGCTAAACAAGGTAGCAGTTAGCGGACCGGGGCTAAACAAGCTGGCAGTTAGCAGGCCGAAATAGCAAGCAAGGAGATAGCAAGGGCTAGAGAGTTAGCCTTTGGGGGACGTCGCGATGGGGTGAGTCTGTTTATTCCTCTTGTCTGGAGGAGTAGGGGGTTGTCTCTCCTGGTGTTGTGTCTGGAGGTGTAGGGGTTTGTCTCTCCTGGTGTGGTGTCTAGAGGAGTAGGGGGTTTGTCTCTCCTGGTGTAGAGGAGTAGGGCTTTCTCTCTCCTGGTGTGGTGTCTGGAGGAGTAGGGGTTTGTCTCTCCTGGTTTCTAGGAGTACGGGTTTGTCTCTCCTGGTGTGGTGTCTAGAGGAGTAGGGGGTTTGTCTCTCCTGGGTTCTAGGAGTACGGGTTTGTCTCTCCTGGTGTGGTGTCTGAAGGAGTAGGGGGTTGTCTCTCCTGGTGTGGTTGTCCAGAGGAGTAGGGGTTTGTCTCTCCTGGTGTCTGAAGAAGTAGGAGGTTTGTCTCTCCTGGTGTGATGTCTGAAGGAGTAGGGGGTTTGTCTCTCCTGGTGTGGTGTCTAGTCGAGTAGGGGTTTGTCTCTCCTGGTGTGGTGTCTGGAGGAGTTGGGGTTTGTCTCTCCTGGTGTTTTGTCTAGAGGAGTAGGGGGTTTGTCTCTCCTGTTATGGTGTCTGAAGGAGTAGGGGGTTGTCTCTCCTGGTGTGGTTGTCCAGAGGAGTAGGGGTTTGTCTCTCCTGGTGTCTGAAGCAGTAGGAGGTTTGTCTCTCCTGGTGTGGTGTCTGAAGGAGTAGGGGGTTTGTCTCTCCTGGTGTGGTGTCTAGTCGAGTAGGGGTTTGTCTCTCCTGGTGTGGTGTCTGGAGGAGTTGGGGTTTGTCTCTCCTGGTGTTTTGTCTAGAGGAGTAGGGGGTTTGTCTCTCCTGGTATGGTGTCGAGAGGAGTAGGGGGTTTGTCTCTCCTCGTGTGGTGTTGAGAGGAGTAGGGGGTTTGTCTCTCCTGGTGTGTCTGGAGGAGTAGGGGTTTGTCTCTCCTGGTTTCTAGGAGTAGGGGTTTGTCTCTCCTGGTGTGGTGTCTGAAGGAGTAGGGGGTTGTCTCTCCTGATGTGGTGTCTGGTGGAGTAGGGGTTTGTCTCTGCTGTTGTGTCTGGAGGAGTAGGGGTTTGTCGCTCCTGGTGTGGTGTCTAGAGGAGTAGGGCTTTGTCTCTCCTGGTGTTTTCTCTCGAGGAGTAGGGTGTTTGTCTCTCCTGGTATGGTGTCTAGAGGAGTAGGGGGTTTGTCTCTCCTAGTGTGGTGTCCAGAGGAGTAGGGGTTTGTCTCTGCTGGTGTCTGAAGCAGTAGGAGGTTTGTCTCTCCTGGTGTGGTGTCTGAAGGAGTAGGGGGTTTGTCTCTCCTGGTGTGGTGTCTAGTCGAGTAGGGGTTTGTCTCTCCTGGTGTGGTGTCTGGAGGAGTTGGGGTTTGTCTCTCCTGGTGTTTTGTCTAGAGGAGTAGGGGGTTTGTCTCTCCTGGTATGGTGTCGAGAGGAGTAGGGGTTTGTCTCTCCTGGTTTCTAGGAGTAGGGGTTTGTCTCTCCTCGTGTGGTGTTGAGAGGAGTAGGGGGTTTGTCTCTCCTGGTGTGTCTGGAGGAGTAGGGGTTTGTCTCTCCTGGTTTCTAGGAGTAGGGGTTTGTCTCTCCTGGTGTGGTGTCTGAAGGAGTAGGGGGTTGTCTCTCCTGGTGTGGTGTCTGGAGGAGTAGGGGTTTGTCTCTGCTGTTGTGTCTGGAGGAGTAGGGGTTTGTCGCTCCTGGTGTGGTGTCTAGAGGAGTAGGGCTTTGTCTCTCCTGGTGTTTTCTCTCGAGGAGTAGTGTGTTTGTCTCTCCTGGTATGGTGTCTAGAGGAGTAGGGGGTTTGTCTCTCCTAGTGTGGTGTTGAAAGGAGTAGGGGGTTTGTCCCACTGTCCCACTGCCAGAAGGGGTTCAGCCCACAGGAGATGATGGAGCCAGACACAGCCTGAAACAAGAAGCAGATGTGAGTCGAGACCAAAGACTTGAAAAAGATGAAGGCTAAGCCCAAAGCCCTGAAGAACCAACTGTTTTACAGGATCAGCAAGATTATGTTGTAAATAAAAAACAATGCCATGATTACTGAAAATATGTGATAACCTTTGTATGCTTGCAGTGGTGGAAATGTACTGGGAAATGGAGATGTACTGCTTCAGTTCTCAGGCTGAGAGCTGCCTGCACCTGCTGATAGTCACCCAGCCTCAAGGCCGAGGTAGCAGTGAGAGAAACTACAGTCTGCACATGTTTTACTCATCTTAGATACTGTGTATCTAATCCAATGCAACAATGTTAAGATATCTTCGGTCCGCAGGTAGTATAACTTTTCATTACATTTTCATTACATTTCATTTCATTACATTTCATTATAGTACAACGGTTTGATTTGTCTAATCTTAGCAATTTCTTCTTAGCTAGCTACATAGCCGTCTTTGCATCAAAGATAATTGCGTAATTATCGTATTTCGTCGTCCTAACGTAGTCTACACTGCTATCTGCCCAGCAGCTAGCTAACGTCCACTAGCACTGTAGAAACTATTACACTCAACTGAACGACTCGATTAGTGT
>NC_088220.1:5555287-5568196 GCF_036934945.1 Oncorhynchus masou masou
AGCTATTCTTCCTGTGGTTTATTATGTATCCCCATTGGTTCCTGTCAAGGCAGAAGCTACTCTTCCTGGGGGTTTATTATGTATCACCCCTTGGTTCCTGCTAAGGCAGCAGCTACTCTTCCTGGGGTTTATTATGTATACCCATTGCTTCCTGCCAAGGCAGCAGCTACTCTTCCTGAGGTTTATTATGGATCCTCATTAGGAGCTGCCAAGGCAGCAGCTACTCTTCCTGGGGTTTATTTACGGATCCAAATTAGTTCCTGCAAAGGCAGCAGCTACTCTCCCTGGGATTTATAATGGATCCTCATTAGGGGCGGCCAAAGCAGCAGCTACTCTTCCTTGGGTTTATTATGGATCCCCATTAGTTCCTGTCAAGGCAGCAGCTACTCTTCCTGGGGTTTATTATGTATCCCCATTGGTTCCTGCCAAGGCAGCAGATACTCTTCCTTGGGTTTATTTATGGATCCAAATTAGTTCCTGGGAAGGCAGCAGCTACTCTCCCTGGGATTTATAATGGATCCTCATTAGGGGCGGCCAAAGCAGTAGCTACTCTTCCTTGGGTTTATTATGTATCCCCATTAGTTCCTGTCAAGGCAGCAGCTACTCTTCCTGGGGTTTATTATGTATCCCCATTGCTTCCTGCGAAGGCAGCAGCTACTCTTCCTGGGGTTTATTATTGATCCTCATTAGGAGCTGCCAAGGCAGCAGCTACTCTTCCTGGGGTTTATTTCCGGATCCAAATTAGTTATTGCCAAAGCAGCAGATACACTTCCTGGGATTTATTATCGATCCCAATTAGGGGCTGCCAAGGCAACAGCTACTCTCCCTGGGATTTATAATGGATCCTCATTAGGGGCTGCCAAAGCAGTAGCTACTCTTCCTTGGGTTTATTATGGATCCCCATTAGTTCCTGTCAAGGCAGCAGCTACTCTTCCTGGGGTTTATTATGTATCCCCATTGTTTCCTGCCAAGGCAGCAGCTACTCTTCATGGGGTTTATTATGTATCCCCATTGCTTCCTGCCAAGGCAGCAGCTATTCTTCCTGTGTTTTATTATGTATCCCCATTGGTTCCTGTCAAGGCAGAAGCTACTCTTCATGGGGTTTATTATGTATCCCCATTGCTTCCTGCCAAGGCAGCAGCTACTCTTCCTGAGGTTTATTATGGATCCTCATTAGGAGCTGCCAAGGCAGCAGCTACTCTTCCTGGGGTTTATTATGGATCCTCATTAGGAGCTGCCAAGGCAGCAGCTACTCTTCCTGGGGTTTATTATGTATCCCCATTGCTTCCTGCCAAGGCAGCAACTACTCTTCCTGGGGTTTATTATGGATCCCCATTAGTTCCTGTCAAGGCAGAAGCTACTCTTCCTGGGGTTTATTTACGGATCCAAATTAGTTCCTGCCAAGGCAGCAGATACACTTCCTGGGATTTATTATCGATCCCAATTAGGGGCTGTCAAGGCAGCAGCTACTCTTCCTGGGGTTTATTATGGATCCCCATTAGTTCCTGTCAAGGCAGAAGCTACTCTTCCTGGGGTTTATTATGTATCCCCATTGGTTCCTGCCAAGGCAGCAGCTACTCTTCCTGGGGTTTATTTACGGATCCAAATTAGTTCCTGCCAAGGCAGCAGCTACTCTCCCTGGGATTTATAATGGATCCCCATTAGGGGCTGCCAAGGCAGCAGCTACTCTCCCTGGGATTTATAATGGATCCTCATTAGGAGCTGCCAAGGCAGCAGCTACTCTTCCTGGGGTTTATTATGGATCCTCATTAGGAGCTGCCAAGGCAGCAGCTACTCTTCCTGGGGTTTATTTACGGATCCAAATTAGTTCCTGCCAAGGCAGCAGCTACTCTCCCTGGGATTTATAATGGATCCTCATTAGGGGCGGCCAAAGCAGCAGCTACTCTTCCTTGGGTTTATTATGGATCCCTATTAGTTCCTGTCAAAGCAGCAGCTACTCTTCCTGGGGTTTATTATGTATCCCCATTTGTTCCTGCCAAGGCAGCAGCTACTCTTCCTGGGTTTTATTATGGATCCTCATTAAGAGCTGCCAAGGCATCAGCTACTCTTCCTGGAGTTTATTATGTATCCCCATTGCTTCCTGTCAAGGCAGCAGCTACTCTTCCTGGGGTTTATTATGTATCCCCATTGGTTCCTGCCAAGGCAGCAGCTACTCTTCCTGAGGTTTATTATGTATCCCCATTGCTTCCTGCCAAGGCAGCAGCTATTCTTCCTGTGGTTTATTATGTATCCCCATTGGTTCCTGTCAAGGCAGAAGCTACTCTTCCTGTGGTTTATTATGTATCCCCATTGGTTCCTGTCAAGGCAGAAGCTACTCTTCCTGGGGTTTATTATGTATCCCCATTGCTTCCTGTCAAGGCAGCAGCTACTCTTCCTGGGGTTTATTATGGATCCCCATTAGTTCCTGTCAAGGCAGAAGATACTCTTCCTGGGGTTTATTATGGATCCTCATTAGGGGCTGCCAAGGCAGCAGCTACTCTTCCTGGGGTTAATTATGAATCCTCATTAGTTTCTGACAAGGCAGCAGCTACTCCTCCATGGGTTTATTATGTATCCCCATTAGTTCCTGCCAAGGCAGCAGCAACCCTTCCTTGGGTTTATTATGGATCCTCATTAGGGGCTGCCAAGGTAGCAGCAACTTTTCCTGGGGTTTATTATGGATCTCCATTAGTTCCTGCCAAGGCAGCAGCAACCCTTCCTGGGGTTTATTATGGATCCCCATTAGGGGCTGCCAATGCAGCAGCTCCTCTTCCTGGTGTTTATTATGGATCCCCATTAGTTCCTGCCAAGGCAGCAGCTACTCTCCCTGGGGTTTATTATGGATCCTCATTAGGGGCTGCCAAAGCAGCAGCTACTCTTCCTGAGGGTTATTATGGATCCCCATTAGTTCCTGCCAAGGCAGCAGCTACTCTTCATGGGGTTTATTATGGATCCCCATTAGTTCCTGTCAAGGCAGCAGCTACTCTTCCGGGGGTTTATTATGGATCCCCATTAGTTCCTGTCAAGGCAGAAGCTACTCTCCCTGGGGTTTATTATGTATCCCCATTGGTTCCTGCCAAGGCAGCAGCTACTCTTCCTGGGGTTTATTATGTATCCCCATTGCTTCCTGTCAAGGCAGCAGCTACTCTTCCTGGGGTTTATTATGGATCCCCATTAGTTCCTGTCAAGGCAGAAGCTACTCTTCCTGGAGTTCATTATGTATCCCCATTGGTTCCTGCCAAGGCAGCAGCTACTCTTCCTGGGGTTTATTATGTATCACCATTGCTTCCTGCCAAGGCAGCAGCTACTCTTCCTGGGGTTTATTATTGATCCTCATTAGGAGCTGCCAAGGCAGCAGCTACTCTTCCTGGGGTTTATTTACGGATCCAAATTAGTTCCTGCCAAGGCAGCAGCTACACTTCCTGGGATTTATTATGGATCACCATTATGGGCTGCCAAGGCAGCAGCTACTCTCCCTGGGATTTATAATGGATCCTCATTAGGGGCTACCAAAGCAGCAGCTACTCTTCCTTGGGTTTATTATGTATCCCCATTGGTTCCTGCCAAGGCAGCAGCTACTCTTCATGGGGTTTATTATGTATCCCCATTGCTTCCTGTCAAGGCAGCAGCTACTCTTCCTGGGGTTTATTATGGATCCCCATTATTGCCTGCCAAGGCAGAAGCTACTCTCCCTGGGGTTTATTATGGATCCTCATTAGGAGCTGCCAAGGCAGCAGCTACTCTCCCTGGGATTTATAATGGATCCTCATTAGGGGCTACCAAAGCAGCAGCTACTCCTCCTGGGGTTTATTATGGATCCCCATTATTGCCTGCCAAGGCAGCAGCTACTCTTCCTGGGGTTTATTATGTATCCCCATTGCTTCCTGCCAAGGCAGCAACTACTCTTCCTTGGGTTTATTATGGATCCCCATTAGTTCCTGTCAAGGCAGAAGCTACTCTTCCTGGGGTTTATTTACGGATCCAAATTAGTTCCTGCCAAGGCAGCAGATACACTTCCTGGGATTTATTATCGATCCCAATTAGGGGCTGTCAAGGCAGCAGCTACTCTTTCTGGGGTTTATTATGGATCCCCATTAGTTCCTGTCAAGGCAGAAGCTACTCTCCCTGGGGTTTATTATGTATCCCCATTGGTTCCTGCCAAGGCAGCAGCTACTCTTCCTGGGGTTTATTATGGATCCCCATTAGTTCCTGTCAAGGCAGAAGCTACTCTCCCTGGGGTTTATTATGTATCCCCATTGGTTCCTGCCAAGGCAGCAGCTACTCTTCTTGGGGTTTATTATGGATCCCCATTAGTTCCTGTCAAGGCAGAAGCTACTCTTCCTGGGGTTTATTTACGGATCCAAATTAGTTCCTGTCAAGGCAGCAGCTACTCTTCCTGGGGTTTATTATGGATCCCCATTGGTTCCTGTCAAGGCAGCAGCTACTCTTCCTGGGGTTTATTATGTATCCCCATTGGTTCCTGCCAAGGCAGCAGCTACTCTTCCTGGGGTTTATTATGGATCCCCATTAGTTCCTGTCAAGGCAGCAGTTACTCTTCATGGGGTTTATTATGTATCCC
This sequence comes from Oncorhynchus masou masou, assembly GCF_036934945.1. Lineage (NCBI taxonomy): Eukaryota > Metazoa > Chordata > Actinopteri > Salmoniformes > Salmonidae > Oncorhynchus > Oncorhynchus masou. The sequence continues at coordinate 5,559,867 of NC_088220.1, forward strand.
CATTGCTTCCTGCCAAGGCAGCAACTACTCTTCCTTGGGTTTATTATGGATCCCCATTAGTTCCTGTCAAGGCAGAAGCTACTCTTCCTGGGGTTTATTTACGGATCCAAATTAGTTCCTGCCAAGGCAGCAGATACACTTCCTGGGATTTATTATCGATCCCAATTAGGGGCTGTCAAGGCAGCAGCTACTCTTCCTGGGGTTTATTATGGATCCCCATTAGTTCCTGTCAAGGCAGAAGCTACTCTTCCTGGGGTTTATTATGTATCCCCATTGGTTCCTGCCAAGGCAGCAGCTACTCTTCCTGGGGTTTATTATGGATCCCCATTAGTTCCTGCCAAGGCAGCAGCTACTCTTCCTGGGGTTTATTATGGATCCCCAATAGGGGCTGACAAGGCAGCAGCTACTCTCCCTGGGGTTTATTATGAATCCCCATTAGTTCCTGCCAAGCAGCAGCTATTCTTCCTGGGGTTTATTTTGGATCCCCATTAGTTCCTGTCAAGGCAGCAGCTACTCTTCCTGAGGTTTATTATGGATCCCCATTAGTTCCTGCCAAGGCAGCAGCTTCACTTCCTGGGGTTTATTATGGATCCCCATTAGATCCTGCCAAGGCAGCAGTTACTCTTCCTGGGGTTTATTATGGATCCCCATTAGTTCTTGCAAGGCAGCAGCAACTCTTCCTGAGGTTTATTATGGATCCCCATTAGTTCCTGCCAAAGCAACTACTCTTCCTGGGGTTTATTATGGATCCCCATTAGTTCCTGACAAGGCAGCAGCTACTCTTTCTGGGGTTTATTATGGATCCTCATTAGGGGCTTAGGCAGCAGCTGCTCTTCCTGGGTTTTATTATGGATCCCCATTAGTTCCTGCCACATCAACGGCTACTCTACCTGGGGTTTATTATGGATCCCCATTAGTTCCTGCCAAGGCAGCAGCTACTCTTCCTGGGGTTTATTATGGTATTCCTGCCATGGCAGCAGCTACTCTTCCTGGGGTTTATTATGGATCCCCATTAGTTCTTGCAAGGCAGCAGCTACTCTTCCTGAGGTTTATTATGGATCCCCATTAGTTCCTGTCAAGGCAGAAGCTACTCTTCCTGGGGTTTATTATGGATCCCATTAAGTTCCTTCCAAGGCAGCAGCTACTCTTCCTGAGGTTTATTATGGTTCCCCATTAGTTCCTGCCAAGGCAGCAGCTACTCTTTCTGGGGTTTATTATGGATCCCCATTAGTTCCTGCCAAGGCAGCAGCTACTCTTCCTGGGGTTTATTATGGATCCCCAATAGGGGCTGACAAGGCAGCAGCTACTCTCCCTGGGGTTTATTATGAATCCCCATTAGTTCCTGCCAAGGCAGCAGCTACTCTTCCTGGGGTTTATTTTGGATCCCCATTAGTTCCTGTCAAGGCAGCAGCTACTCTTCCTGAGGTTTATTATGGATCCCCATTAGTTCCTGCCAAGGCAGCAGCTTCACTTCCTGGGGTTTATTATGGATCCCCATTAGATCCTGCCAAGGCAGCAGTTACTCTTCCTGGGGTTTATTATGGATCCCCATTAGTTCTTGCAAGGCAGCAGCAACTCTTCCTGAGGTTTATTATGGATCCCCATTAGTTCCTGCCAAGACAGCAACTACTCTTCCTGGGGTTTATTATGGATCCCCATTAGTTCCTGACAAGGCAGCAGCTACTCTTTCTGGGGTTTATTATGGATCCTCATTAGGGGCTTCCAAGGCAGCAGCTGCTCTTCCTGGGGTTTATTATGGATCCCCATTAGTTCCTGCCACATCAACGGCTACTCTACCTGGGGTTTATTATGGATCCCCATTAGTTCCTGCCAAGGCAGCAGCTACTCTTCCTGGGGTTTATTATGGATCCCCAATAATTCCTGCCATGGCAGCAGCTACTCTTCCTGGGGTTTATTATGGATCCCCATTAGTTCTTGCAAGGCAGCAGCTACTCTTCCTGAGGTTTATTATGGATCCCCATTAGTTCCTGCCAAGGCAGCAGCTTCACTTCCTGGGGTTTATTATGGATCCCCATTAGATCCTGCCAAGGCAGCAGTTACTCTTCCTGGGGTTTATTATGGATCCCCATTAGTTCTTGCAAGGCAGCAGCAACTCTTCCTGAGGTTTATTATGGATCCCCATTAGTTCCTGCCAAGACAGCAACTACTCTTCCTTGGGTTTATTATGGATCCCCATTAGTTCCTGACAAGGCAGCAGCTACTCTTCCTGGGGTTTATTATGGATCCCATTAAGTTCCTTCCAAGGCAGCAGCTACTCTTCCTGAGGTTTATTATGGTTCCCCATTAGTTCCTGCCAAGGCAGCAGCTACTCTTTCTGGGGTTTATTATGGATCCCCATTAGTTCCTGCCAAGGCAGCAGCTACTCTTCCTGGGGTTTATTATGGATCCCCAATAGGGGCTGACAAGGCAGCAGCTACTCTCCCTGAGGTTTATTATGAATCCCCATTAGTTCCTGCCAAGCAGCAGCTACTCTTCCTGGGGTTTATTTTGGATCCCCATTAGTTCCTGTCAAGGCAGCAGCTTCACTTCCTGGGGTTTATTATGGATCCCCAATAATTCCTGCCAAGGCAGCAGAGCAGCTGCTCTTCCTGAGGTTTATTATGGATCCCCATTAGATCCTGCCAAGGCAGCAGTTACTCTTCCGGGGGTTTATTATGGATCCCCATTAGTTCTTGCAAGGCAGCAGCAACTCTTCCTGAGGTTTATTATGGATCCCCATTAGTTCCTGCCAAGACAGCAACTACTCTTCCTTGGGTTTATTATGGATCCCCATTAGTTCCTGACAAGGCAGCAGCTACTCTTCCTGGGGTTTATTATGGATCCCATTAAGTTCCTTCAAGGCAGCAGCTACTCTTCCTGAGGTTTATTATGGTTCCCCATTAGTTCCTGCCAAGGCAGCAGCTACTCTTTCTGGGGTTTATTATGGATCCCCATTAGTTCCTGCCAAGGCAGCAGCTACTCTTCCTGGGGTTTATTATGGATCCCCAATAGGGGCTGACAAGGCAGCAGCTACTCTCCCTGAGGTTTATTATGAATCCCCATTAGTTCCTGCCAAGGCAGCAGCTACTCTTCCTGGGGTTTATTTTGGATCCCCATTAGTTCCTGTCAAGGCAGCAGCTTCACTTCCTGGGGTTTATTATGGATCCCCAATAATTCCTGCCAAGGCAGCAGAGCAGCTGCTCTTCCTGAGGTTTATTATGGTTCCCCATTAATTCCTGCAAAGGCAGCAGCTACTCTTCCTGGTGTTTATTTTGGATCCCCATTAGTTCCTGCCAAGGCAGCAGCTACACTTCCAGGGGTTTATTATGGATCCCCATTAGTTCCTGTCAAGGCAGCAGCTACTCATCCTGGGGTTTATTATGGATCCTCATTACGGGCTGCCAAGGCAGCAGCTGCTCTTCCTGGGGTTTATTATGGATCCCCAATAGTTCCTGCCAAGGCAGCAGCTACACTTCCTGGGGTTTATTATGGATCCCCATTAGTTTCTGTCAAGGCAGCAGCTACTCATCCTGGGGTTTATTATGGATCCTCATTACGGGCTGCCAAGGCAGCAGCTGCTCTTCCTGGGGTTTATTATGGATCCCCATTAGTTCCTGCAAAGGCAGCAGCTTCACTTCCTGGGGTTTCTTATGGATCCCCAATAATTCCTGCCAAGGCAGCAGAGCAGCTGCTCTTCCTGGGGTTTATTATGGTTCCCCATTAATTCCTGCCAAGGCAGCAGCTACTCTTCCTGGGGTTTATTATGGATCCCCATTAGTTCTTGCAAGGCAGCAGCTACTCTTCCTGAGGTTTATTATGGATCCCCATTAGTTCTTGCCAAGGCAGCAGCTACTCTTCCTGGGGTTTATTGTGGATCCCCATTTGGGGCCGCCGAGGCAGCAGCTACTCTTCCTGGGGTTTATTATGAATCCCCATTAGTTCATAACCAGGCAGCAGCTACTCTTCCTGAGGTTTATTATGGTTCCCCATTAGTTCCTGTCAAGGCAGCAGCTACTCTTTCTGGGGTTTATTATGGATCCTCATTAGTTCCTGCCAAGGCAGCAGCTACTCTTCCTGGGGTTTATTATGGATCCCCATTAGTTCCTGTCAATGCAGAAGCTACTCTTCCTGGGGTTTATTATGGATCCCCATTAGGGGCTGCCAAGGCAGCAGCTACTCTTCCTGTGGTTTATTATGGATCCCCATTAGTTCCTGCCAAGGATGCAGCTACTCTTCCTGGGGTTTATTATATCCCCATTAGTTCCTGCCACGGCAGCAGCTACTCTTCCTGTGTTTTATTATGGATCCCCATTAGTTCCTGCCAAGGAAGCAGCTGCACTTCCTGGGTTTATTATGGATCCCCAATAGTTCCTGCCAAGGCAGCAGCTACTCTTCCTGGGGTTTATTACGGATCCTCATTAGGGGCTGCCAAGTCAGCAGCTGCTCTTCCTGGGGTTTATTATGGATCCCCATTAGTTCCTGCAAAGGCAGCAGCTTCACCTCCTGGGGTTTATTATGGATCCCAATAATTCCTGTCAAGGCAGCAGAGCAGCTACTCTTCCTGAGGTTTATTATGTTCCCCATTAGTTCCTGCCAAGGCAGCAGCTACTCTTCCTGAGGTTTATTATGGATCCCCATTAGTTCCTGCCAAGGAAGCAGCTGCACTTCCTGAGGTTTATTATGTATCCCCATTAGTTCTTGCAAGGCAGCAGCTACTCTTCCTGAGGTTTATTATGGATCCCCATTAGTTCCTGCCAAGGCAGCAGCTTCACTTCCTGGGGTTTATTATGGATCCCCATTAGATCCTGCCAAGGCGCAGTTACTCTTCCTGGGGTTTATTATGGATCCCCATTAGTTCTTGCAAGGCAGCAGCAACTCTTCCGGAGGTTTATTATGGATCCCCATTAGTTCCTGCCAAGACAGCAACTACTCTTCCTTGGGTTTATTATGGATCCCATTAAGTTCCTTCCAAGGCAGCAGCTACTCTTCCTGAGGTTTATTATGGTTCCCCATTAGTTCCTGCCAAGGCAGCAGCTACTCTTTCTGGGGTTTATTATTGATCCCCATTAGTTCCTGCCAAGGCAGCAGCTACTCTTCCTGGGGTTTATTATGGATCCCCAATAGGGGCTGACAAGCAGCAGCTACTCTCCCTGGGGTTTTATTATGAATCCCCATTAGTTCCTGCCAAGGCAGCAGCTACTCTTCCTGGGGTTTATTTTGGATCCCCATTAGTTCCTGTCAAGGCAGCAGCTTCACTTCCTGGGGTTTATTAATGATCCCCAATAATTCCTGCCAAGGCAGCAGAGCAGCTGCTCTTCCTGAGGTTTATTATGGTTCCCCATTAATTCCTGCCAAGGCAGCAGCTACTCTTCCTGGTGTTTATTTTGGATCCCCATTTGTTCCTGCCAAGGCAGCAGCTACACTTCCTGGGGTTTATTATGGATCCCCATTAGTTCCTGTCAAAGGCAGCAGCTACTCATCCTGGGGTTTATTATGGATCCTCATTCCCACGGGCTGCCAAGGCAGCAGCTGCTCTTCCTGGGGTTTATTATGGATCCCCAATAGTTCCTGCCAAGGCAGCAGCTACACTTCCTGGGGTTTATTATGGATCCCCATTAGTTTCTGTCAAGGCAGCAGCTACTCATCCTGGGGTTTTATTATGGATCCTCATTAGTTCCTGCCAAGGCAACAGATACTCTTCCTGGGTGTTATTATGGATCCCCATTAGTTCCTGCAAAGGCAGCAGCTTCACTTCCTGGGGTTTATTATGGATCCCCAATAATTCCTGCCAAGGCAGCAGAGCAGCTGCTCTTCCTGGGGTTTATTATGGTTCCCCATTAATTCCTGCCAAGGCAGCAGCTACTCTTCCTGGGGTTTATTATGGATCCCCATTAGTTCTTGCAAGGCAGCAGCTACTCTTCCTGAGGTTTATTATGGATCCCCATTAGTTCTTGCCAAGCAGCCTTCTCTTCCTGGGGTTTATTATGATCCCCATTTGGGGCCGCAGAGGCAGCAGCTACTCTTCCTGAGGTTTTATTATGAATCCCCATTAGTTCACACCCAGGCAGCAGCTACTCTTCCTAGGAGGTTTATTATGGTTCCCCATTAGTTCCTGTCAAGGCAGCAGCTACTCTTTCTGGGGTTTATTATGGATCCTCATTAGTTCCTGCCAAGGCAGCAGCTACTCTTCCTGGGGTTTATTATGGATCCCCATTAGTTCCTGTCAATGCAGAAGCTACTCTTCCTGGGGTTTATTATGGATCCCCATTAGTTCCTGCCAAGGCAGCAGCTACTCTTCCTGGGGTTTATTATGGATCCCCAATAGGGGCTGACAAGGCAGCAGCTACTCTCCCTGGGGTTTATTATGAATCCCCATTAGTTCCTGCCAAGGCAGCAGCTACTCTTCCTGGGGTTTATTTTGGATCCCCATTAGTTCCTGTCAAGGCAGCAGCTACTCTTCCTGAGGTTTATTATGGATCCCCATTAGTTCCTGCCAAGGCAGCAGCTTCACTTCCTGGGGTTTATTATGGATCCCCATTAGATCCTGCCAAGGCAGCAGTTACTCTTCCTGGGGTTTATTATGGATCCCCATTAGTTCTTGCAAGGCAGCAGCAACTCTTCCTGAGGTTTATTATGGATCCCCATTAGTTCCTGCCAAGACAGCAACTACTCTTCCTGGGGTTTATTATGGATCCCCATTAGTTCCTGACAAGGCAGCAGCTACTCTTTCTGGGGTTTATTATGGATCCTCATTAGGGGCTTCCAAGGCAGCAGCTGCTCTTCCTGGGGTTTATTATGGATCCCCATTAGTTCCTGCCACATCAACGGCTGCTCTACCTGGGGTTTATTATGGATCCCCATTAGTTCCTGCCAAGGCAGCAGCTACTCTTCCTGGGGTTTATTATGGATCCCCAATAATTCCTGCCATGGCAGCAGCTACTCTTCCTGGGGTTTATTATGGATCCCCATTAGTTCTTGCAAGGCAGCAGCTACTCTTCCTGAGGTTTATTATGGATCCCCATTAGTTCCTGCCAAGCAGCAGCTTCACTTCCTGGGGTTTATTATGGATCCCCATTAGATCCTGCCAAGGCAGCAGTTACTCTTCCTGGGGTTTATTATGGATCCCCATTAGTTCTTGCAAGGCAGCAGCAACTCTTCCTGAGGTTTATTATGGATCCCCATTAGTTCCTGCCAAGACAGCAAACTACTCTTCCTTGGGTTTATTATGGATCCCCATTAGTTCCTGACAAGGCAGCAGCTACTCTTCCTGGGGTTTATTATGGATCCCATTAAGTTCCTTCCAAGGCAGCAGCTACTCTTCCTGAGGTTTATTATGGTTCCCCATTAGTTCCTGCCAAGGCAGCAGCTACTCTTTCTGGGGTTTATTATGGATCCCCATTATTTCCTGCCAAGGCAGCAGCTACTCTTCCTGGGGTTTATTATGGATCCCCAATAGGGGCTGACAAGGCAGCAGCTACTCTCCTGAGGTTTATTATGAATCCCCCATTAGTTCCTGCCAAGGCAGCAGCTACTCTTCCTGGGGTTTATTTTGGATCCCCATTAGTTCCTGTCAAGGCAGCAGCTTCACTTCCTGGGTTTATTATGGATCCCCAATAATTCCTGCCAAGGCAGCAGAGCAGCTGCTCTTCCTGAGGTTTATTATGGTTCCCCATTAATTCCTGCAAAGGCAGCAGCTACTCTTCCTGGTGTTTATTTTGGATCCCCATTAGTTCCTGCCAAGGCAGCAGCTACACTTCCAGGGGTTTATTATGGATCCCCATTAGTTCCCTGTCAAGGCAGCAGCTACTCATCCTGGGGTTTATTATGGATCCTCATTACGGGCTGCCAAGGCAGCAGCTGCTCTTCCTGGGGTTTATTATGGATCCCCAATAGTTCTGCCAGGCAGCAGCTACACTTCCTGGGGTTTATTATGGATCCCCATTAGTTTCTGTCAAGGCAGCTACTCATCCTGGGGTTTATTATGGATCCTCGTACGGGCTGCCAAGGCAGCAGCTGCTCTTCACCAAGTTTATTATGGATCCCCATTAGTTCCTGCAAAGGCAGCAGCTTCACTTCCTGGGGTTTATTATGGATCCCCAATAATTCCCTGCCAAGGCAGCAGAGCAGCTGCTCTTCCTGGGAGTTTATTATGGTTCCCCATTAATTCCTGCCAAGGCAGCAGCTACTCTTCCTGGGGTTTATTATGGATCCCCATTAGTTCTTGCCAAGGCAGCAACTACTCTTCCTGGGGTTTATTATGGATCCCCATTAGTTCTTGACAAGGCAGCAGCTACTCTTCCTGGGGTTTATTATGGATCCCCATTAGGGGC